>NW_024609735.1:112500-360000 GCF_018296145.1 Oncorhynchus tshawytscha
AAAGATTAGAGGCCCCTGGCCTCTCTCCTCCCCTTTAAAGATTAGATGCCCCTGGCCTCTCTCCTCCCCTTTAAAGATTAGAAGCCCCTGGCCTCTCTCCTCCCCTTTAAAGATTAGAAGCCCCTGGCCTCTCTCCTCCCCTTTAAAGATTAGAAGCCCCTGGCCTCTCTCCTCCCCTTTAAAGATTAGAATCCCCTGGCCTCTCTCCTCCCCTTTAAAGATTAGAATCCCCTGGCCTCTCTCCTCCCCTTTAAAGATTAGGAGGGGCAACTCCACAACTGGTTTGATATTGATGAAGAGCTAAAAGTACTGGAGGAAACACAAATCTACAAGGAAACGGCTCCAGCCAAGACATGTGGTTCAGTGCAGACAGCTTTTCCTCTCAGAGGGAATTCCATTCCTCCAAACCTCACTGTAATCTATGCATTTTTCATCACATGGTGTCAAATGAGGTGGGCGCAATTATGAGAGAATGTCTCGAGGGGAAACAGGGGTTTGTGGTTGATAATTGAGAGGGAGGGAGCACCCTATTCCCTATGTGGCCTGGTCAAAAGCAGTGCACTATAAATGGAATAGGGGGCCATCTGGGACGCAGCCTTCTCGCCAGTCACGCCTGCAGGGATGAGCTGCTGGAACCAGGCTGGAACACACAGACACACCACTCCTCCTCCCACTCCAACTGCCGTGTCTGACTCTGTGGTCAACAGGGTGGAGAGGAGGAAGAGAGAGGAAGACAGAGGAGAGGAGAGGAGAGGAGAGGAGAGAGGAGAGGAGAGGAGAGGAGAGGAGAGGAGAGGGAGAGGAGAGGAGAGGAGAGGAGAAGAGAAGAGAAGAGAAGAGAAGAGAAGAGAAGAGAAGAGAAGAGAAGAGAAGAGAAGAGAAGAGAAGAGAAGAGAAGAGAAGAGAAGAGAAGAGAAGAGAAGAGAAGAGAAGAGAAGAGAAGAGAAGAGAAGAGAAGAGGGGAAGTATTCCCTTGGTATTGATAAGACTGTCACACCCTCTGATTCAAGCAGTGTTGATACTATACTGACTAGAACATTGTAACATTTCCATCTGTAGGCCAAGACCTAATGATCAAATCAAATGTATTTATATGGCCCTTCTTACATCAGCTGATATCTCAAAGTGCTGTACAGAAACCCAGCCTGAAACCCCAAACAGCAAGCAATGCAGGTGTAGAAGCACGGTGGCTAGGAAAAACTCCCTAGAAAGACCAGAACCTAGGAAGAAACCTAGAGATGAACCAGGCTATGAGGGGTGGCCAGTCCTCTTCTGGCTGTGCCGGGTGAAGATTATAACAGAACATGGCCAAGATGTTCAAATGTTCATAAATGACCAGCATGGTCAAATAATAATAATCACAGTAGTTGTCGAGGGTGCAGCAAGTCAGCACCTCAGGAGTATATGTCAGTTGACTTTTCATAGCCGATCATTAAGAGTATCTCTACCGCTCCTGCTGTCTCTAGAGAGTTGAAAACAGCAGGCCTGGGACAGGTAGCACGTCCGGTGAACAGGTCTGGGTTCCATAGCCACAGGCAGGACAGTTGATGACCCGTAGATTTAACTGGTATGTAGACCAGATGTTTTGTGGACCTAATGATGACCTGTAGATTTAACTGGCAGGTAGACCAGATGTATTATGGACCTAATGATGACCTGTAGATAAGATATATATAACAGTAGAAATATATAATATATAACAGAAGTAATATATAATATATAACAGTAATAATATATAATATATAACAGTAGTAATATATAATACATAACAGTAATAATATATAATATATAACAGTAGTAATATATAATACATAACAGTAGTAATATATATTATATAACAGTAGTAATATATAATATATAACAGTAGTAATATATAATAGATAACCGTAGTAATATATAATATATAACAGTAGTAATAATATAACAGTAGTAATATATAATATATAACAGTAGTAATATATAACAGTAGTAATATATAAAATATAACAGTAGTAATATATAATATATAACAGTAGTAATAATATATAATATATAACAGTAGTAATAATATAACAGTAGTAATATATAATATATAACAGTAGTAATATATAACAGTAGTAATATATAATATAAAACAGTAGTAATATATAATATATAACAGTAGTAATATATAATATATAACAGTAGTAATAATATAACAGTAGTAATATATAATATATAACAGTAGTAATAATATATAATATATAACAGTAGTAATAATATAACAGTAGTAATATATAATATATAACAGTAGTAATAATATATAATATATAAAAGTAGTAATAAGATAACAGTAATAATATATAACAGTAGTAATATATAGTAGTAATATATAATATATAACAGTAGTAATATATAATATATAACAGTAGTAATAATATAACAGTAGTAATATATAATATATAACAGTAGTAATAATATATAATATATAAAAGTAGTAATAAGATAACAGTAATAATATATAACAGTAGTAATATATAGTAGTAATATATAATATATAACAGTAGTAATATATAATATATAACAGTAGTAATAATATAATAGTAGTAATATATAATATATAACAGTAGTAATAATATAACAGTAGTAATATATAATATATAACAGTAGTAATAATATAACAGTAGTAATATATAATATATAACAGTAGTAATATATAATATATAACAGTAGTAATAATATAACAGTAGTAATATATAATATATAACAGTAGTAATAATATAACAGTAGTAATAATATAACAGTAGTAATATATAATATATAACAGTAGTAATATATAATATATAACAGTAATAATAATACATTGATATAACATAATCCTGGGGCAAATACAACATTACAAAGATAGTCACTAATTTGTTCACTCAAATTCCAGATGCAAGAGTGAGTAAACATGTATCCCCTAACCTACCCTGGCTAATGACCTAGCCTGGCTAATTACCTAGCCTGGCTAATGACCTAGCCTGGCTAATGACCTAGCCTGGATAATGTTGTCTGACAGCATGACAGAGAAGTGATAACGTTTGGTAAACAAAGATAGACCCCAGCTCTGCATCTAAAACATGCTGTATGGTCCTTGTGCTGTATTGAAGCCTCATACTAAAGGACATGAAACATCACGACTTCAGCAGGAGGCTACTGGTGCTCTCTGTCCTTTCAACTATCTTTGATTCTCTTAATGCGGTCGAAGTCTGTTCCAACACTATTCTGCCAGGATCTAAAGGTGATGTTTTTCAACCTTCCATCTGCAGGCTCTCTAAAGGATTTTAGAACTATCTGGTGTGTCTCCACAGTACAGCAATCTGTCTGATGTTATGTAAGAGCTTGGGAATTGTCAGGGCTCGGAAAAAAAAAAACATTTTTGTAAACCTCATCGTAGATATTGACATTTGCTGTTTAATAGATATGTTATGCAAATTCAAATCCTTTTAAATGTTAAGCAAACAAATGATGATCTAAATCCTGTCTGCACCGTGTTAAACCAGACGGTTATAATGGAGATAGCATGATCTGTCTGCACCGTGTTAAACCAGACGGTTATAATGGAGATAGCATGATCTGTCTGCACCGTGTTAAACCAGGTGGTTATAATGGAGATAGCATGATCTGTCTGCACCGTGTTAAACCAGACGGTTATAATGGAGATAGCATGATCTGTCTGCACCGTGTTAAACCAGGTGGTTATAATGGAGATAGCATGATCTGTCTGCACCGTGTTAAACCAGGTGGTTATAATGGAGATAGCATGATCTGTCTGCACCGTGTTAAACCAGGTGGTTATAATGGAGATAGCATGATCTGTCTGCACCGTGTTAAACCAGGTGGTTATATTGGAGATAGCATGATCTGTCTGCACCGTGTTAAACCAGGTGGTTATAATGGAGATAGCATGATCTGTCTGCACCGTGTTAAACCAGGTGGTTATAATGGAGATAGCATGATCTGTCTGCACCGTGTTAAACCAGGTGGTTATAATGGAGATAGCATGATCTGTCTGCACCGTGTTAAACCAGGTGGTTATAATGGAGATAGCATGATCTGTCTGCACCGTGTTAAACCAGGCGGTTATAATGGAGATAGCATGATCTGTCTGCACCGTGTTAAACCAGGTGGTTATAATGGAGATAGCATGATCTGTCTGCACCGTGTTAAACCAGGCGGTTATAATGGAGATAGCATGATCTGTCTGCACCGTGTTAAACCAGGTGGTTATTTGGAGATAGCATGATCTGTCTGCACCGTGTTAAACCAGACGGTTATAATGGAGATAGCATGATCTGTCTGCACCGTGTTAAACCAGGTGGTTATAATGGAGATAGCATGATCTGTCTGCACCGTGTTAAACCAGGTGGTTATAATGGAGATAGCATGATCTGTCTGCACCGTGTTAAACCAGGTGGTTATAATGTTTTAATTTTTTGATTTGTCTTTATGTTAAACCAGGCTGGTTAATGGAGATAGCATGATCTGTCTGCACCGTGTTAAACCACGGTTATAATGGACTAGCATGATCTGTCTGCACCGTGTTAAACCAGACGGTTATAATGGAGATAGCATGATCTGTCTGCACCGTGTTAAACCAGGTGGTTATAATGGGACTCCCATGTGTCTGCACCGTTGTGAAACAGCCTGGTTAATGGAGATAGCATGATCTGTCTGCACCGTGTTAAACCAGGTGGTTAATTTGGGACTCTTTATTTAACTAGGCAAGTCGGTTGTGATACAGCCTGGTTAATGGAGATAGCATGATCTGTCTGCACCGTGTTACGCCGCCCTATGGGACTCCCAGTCACGGCCGGTTGTGATACAGCCTGGTTAATGGAGATAGCATGATCTGTCTGCACCGTGTTAAGCCGCCCTATGGGACTCCCAGTCACGGCCGGTTGTGATACAGCCTGGTTAATGGAGATAGCATGATCTGTCTGCACCGTGTTAAGCCGCCCTATGGGACTCCCAGTCACGGCCGGTTGTGATACAGCCTGGTTAATGGAGATAGCATGATCTGTCTGCACCGTGTTAAGCCGCCCTATGGGACTCCCAGTCACGGCCGGTTGTGATACAGCCTGGTTAATGGAGATAGCATGATCTGTCTGCACCGTGTTAAGCCGCCCTATGGGACTCCCAGTCACGGCCGGTTGTGATACAGCCTGGTTAATGGAGATAGCATGATCTGTCTGCACCGTGTTAAGCCGCCCTATGGGACTCCCAGTCACGGCCGGTTGTGATACAGCCTGGTTAATGGAGATAGCATGCCTCGGTTGCTGTTTTGTTATTTCACTACAACAGTAGCTTGTTTCCTACAGAGACCCTGCTGGTATTAAACAATGTGTTTGTATTTTATTTCACTACAACAGTAGCTTGTTTCCTACAGAGACCCTGCTGGTAGTAAACAATAGCCATGTGTTGAAATAGTAGCGTCACTTCCATCTCCTTTATTGGGGCAACAGCCTTAAGACATGGTTGGTATGAGAGGCTGCTACCGTTGTAGTGTTGTGCAGTATTAACACGGTGTTGGCTGTGTAGGTTGGACTATAACTAACACCCTTAGACAGTAGAGGTAATACTTGTTTGGGGATTTTAGGAGGAGTATATACTGTATGTCATGAGTAATTTATACACAAGGAAATGTTTCATTTTGTTTTGCGTGCTATTGCTAGCGCCAGAGAAGTGGCCACTATGACTGTCTGGCTGACTGTCTGTATTGAAACAGCTGCTTCACAATAGAGGAGTTTATTTAGATAAGACCCATCCCAAACAGCAGTGTCTATATGGACTGAGAAAGAACGGCTATGGTTTGTCTTGAAGTCAGTGAACCTGTAAACCAGGCACAGAAAAGCCAAGGCCCTACTGAGTCAGGTTTCCTCAGGTCAAATGGGAGCCTTTCATTCCACTGAACAAACCTCTGTCTCTATTATCGGGTCTCTTCTCTCTGTAGTTTGCCTGACATATTTATTGCATTGTCATAAAATGGGTTATATGCTTTTTCTTCCCCTCGTTGTGATTGGTCTCTGAGTTCATAGGAGGCCATTTTGAAATGTAGGCCATAAGCCCAAATACGTTGTTTTTTACGTGCAACAATAACGAAGCTTATTTTAATTGACTTCCGTTGGCCTCCCAAGAGTTGCTGAATCTCATCTTAACGTTTCTTCCTCTCCTAACAGGAGACCAGGGTGAAGGGGGAGGCGAGGGAGACCAGGGACGGCTGGGAAAGACCGGCCCACCAGGACTACTAGGTTCCTCCTTTATATATCTTTTATTGGTTTAATATTAAAATACATGAATCATTGAGGAATTAAAAGGAAGTGGTATAAAAGCCAGAGAATTGATTCAACTTTCCGGCATGTTCTACTGATCCTTTTTTAAATCGTTTTTAAATTGTTGTCTTGACGGTTTTAAACAGAGTATCTAAACAGAGTTTGTTAAGTGTCTAAGTGAGCTGAGGTGTTTTGTATACTCCCACACGTAGTGGTTTAAAGTACTTAATGTAAAAATACTTTAAAGTACTACTTATGTCGTTTTGGGGGTATCTGTACTTTACTATTTATAATTTTGACAACTTTAACTTTTATTTCATTCACTTCCTGAAGAAAATTTAACTCCATAAATTTTCCCTGACACCCAAAAGTACTCGTTACATTTTTTATGCTTAGCAGGACAGGAAAATGGTCCAATTCACACACTTATCAAGAAAATATCCGTAGTCATTCCCACTTCCTCTGATCTGGCAGACTCACTAAAGACAAATGCTTTGTTTTTCTATTAAGGTATCTTTACTTTTACTCAAGTATGACACATTTTCCACCACTGCCCACGCTCCTCAGTTGAAGGTAAATGCCTATATAAGCACTCAATACTCTAGACTCAAAAGCAGAACAGACTAGCTATCCCCCCAGTCTTTCTAGATTCAGAAGCAGCACGGTGTCTGACTCTGACGTGAGTGAGGTCTGATTGCCACCGGCAGTGAGCTGAGTTACAATGGAGTAGCCTGGGCCAGACCAGCCAGCCTCCGTGAGCCTGACTCTCTGCTTTTCCTTGAAGGAAGTCACATCAGAGCAGACGTGTTAATTGCTGCTGCTGCTGCAGTATGGCGGCCAGCGGTCGGCGGGAGCACCATATATGTTCTGTGGGAGGAGGACGTAGGAGACAGGGAGGCAGAGCCAGGCGCTAAATGAACTTCTGGCTGGCCTCTTTCACAAACACACACCTCTATCATCGGACCAACAGACAGAGACAAATGCCAGCCAGGACCGTTGGGAGTCATTTCCCCCCCAAAAGAAAGATCAAATCAAACTTGTTGACTTGTTTTTTACACTTCACCCCACAGTGGATAACAGAACTAACAATGTTGGTTTCCTGTATAGGTTTGTTGTTAGGTTGGATTTGATGTTATGTTCACCATAACGTAATGCCTTATAAATCCATTACATGACATCACAGTAAATACTCAGCTTGATCAAAGTTTCCTTTACAAGTAATTTACTAAGAGATGTTAGAGTAACTTTAAAATGTAAATGGGGCTTAAAGAGGGTTACTAACCATCAAAGTGAGTTTAAAATATCCACTGCACATACTACTGTCGTTGATTAAGCTAAGACTGACTGAAGCCAAATTTGTAATTGTCTTTAATTTTACATTGCATGAAAGGGTCACTAAACTAAAATGCATCACAAATGGTGCCACATTTTCCTTAAATAATACAGTACTTTTGACCAGGACCCATAAGGCTCTGGTCAACAGCAGTGCACTGTGTAGGTATTTGGGAATAGGGTGTCATTTGTGCCACTAAACTAAAGTTTTCTCTGAACCTTTCCTGAGCATCAGCTGCTGGTGCCTTCAGCACCTGGGAGAAGGAGAGTCATTAGACACCGGCTGGCCTTTGAAAAGGGGGAAGTGAAATGAGAGAATGACATCTTGAACTTCTGACTGCTGGTTAAACTTAGCAATATCAGTGAGAAAATGTCAATAATCAGACCTGTATCGGTAGTGGATAATTAATCAATAATCAGACCTGTATCGGTAGTGGATAATTAATCAATAATCAGACCTGTATCGGTAGTGGATAATTAATCAATAATCAGACCTGTATCGGTAGTGGATAATTAATCAATAATCAGACCTGTATCGGTAGTGGATAATTAATCAATAATCAGACCTGTATCGGTAGTGGATAATTAATCAATAATCAGACCTGTATCGGTAGTGGATAATTAATCAATAATCAGACCTGTATCGGTAGTGCATAATTAATCAATAATCAGACCTGTATCGGTAGTGGATAATTAATCAATAAGGTGCAAGAGGCAGTGCAATATCACGACTACAGTCACAGCAGGTAAATGGTATCGTTCCGCTCGATGCGATAAGCCACTGCCTTGTGTGCCCTAATTGCTTTTATAAAATTCTTACCAACATATTTAAAATAACAATGGTTACATATTTTCATTTCTGGGTGTTATTTATTTTGGTCATGTTGCTACAAGACGTCAGTTGTAAATGATTTTTGCATAGTTGCTATGCAACAGGACTGGTCTTCCGTTCTCGTCACTTGCTTTTAGATAGCTAACCAACTTCCGCTATCTCAGTCACGTCAAAACATTGAACCTTGAATAACAGTACACAAACTGCATTTTCGTTTGTTTGAGCTTCTTTTTTTTCTATTGGCATTTACTTGGATATGTCCCATGATACTGACGTTGATGTGTGATTTCGACTGTCTCAGAAAAAGTTGTCTGGTCTCGTCTGGGCACCGTTCACCGTATGGTACTACAGAGATCTAAATTCAAAAGTTGAACACTGTTTCCCGAGGTCTGACAGGCAGACAGCGAGGCTTATATTATCCCCCGCTGTGCCAAACTAAATGCTAGGCTGGAAGCAAGGGGGAAAATCATGTGCGAGTTGGGATAAATACAAGAAATGATTCGGCCAGCAACACGATCATCATAGTCTTATGGAGGCGCAGGGATACTTTTCAGAGGGAAGCGTTATCAGGCATAGCTGTGTCTGTGACCGCCAATACAATACGGCTCGTCCAATCAGCATCCAGGATCCAAACAACCAGTTTTATAATGACCGTTCCTGACTAAATCAAACAATCTCTTCATGTTCAGCCTATCATTTGAAATGTCCCACCTGCTAGAATATGAAAGCAAGACACCATAATGATGATGTTCCATGTTGAGAAATGTTTCCGTGTGTTAGGATTTTTCCTTTAAAAAATTTCAGTCAGCTGAAATTATGCTAAAAAATGACGATGACTAAAATACTTGAGCTGTACATATGCTAGGTTGAACAAAACCCCAAAGTAGGTCTAAATTGGAAAAACACCATGAGATCTCACAACCTGGAGAAAAAAAACAGCGCTTTATACAATCTGTGAAGATACAAAATAATTACAATTCAATCCAAATGGACATGGCTGAAATGCATTGTGAAAAACAATATTGACTGGTGCTAGACGGTTCATGTGTGGTACAGGCTTTTGGGAAGGGGGTCCTGCATCAATTATTATTTCAACTACTATCCATTTGCAGGTGAGTATTTCCTGAGGAAATACTAATTTTGATCCTGGCAGAGCGGCTCTGGCATAAAAATCAGATGTCCCAATCTGTCTCTCAATTCAAATCAAGGGCATTATTGGCACGGGACAAATATGTTAACATTGCCAAAGCAAGTGAAGTAGATAATAAACACAAGTGAAATAAACAATCAAAATTAACAGTAAACATTACACTCACAAAAGTTCCAAAAGAATAAAGACATTTCAAACGTCATATTATGTTTATATACAGTGTTGTAATGATGTGCAAATAGTTAATGTAGAAAAGGGAAAATAAATAAACATAAATATGGGTTGTATTTACAGTGGTGTTTGTTCTTCACTGGTTTCCCTTTTCTTGTGGCAACAGATCACAAATCTTGCTGCTGTGATGGCACACTGTGGTATTTCACCCAGTAGATATGGGAGTTTATCAAAATTGGGTTTGTTTTTCAAATTCTTTGTGGATCTGTGTAATCTGAGGGAACTATGTGTCTCTAAAATGGTTATACATTTGGCAGGAGGTTAGGAAGTGCAGCTCAGTTTCCACCTCATTTTGTGGGCAGTGAGCACATAGCCTGTCTTCTCTTGAGAGCCAGATCTGTCTACGGCGGCCTGTTTCAATAGCAAGGCTATGCTCACTGAGTCTGTACATAGTCAAAGCTTTCCTTAAATTTGGGTCAGTCACGGTGGTCAAGTATTCTGCCACTGTGAACTCTCTGTTTAGGGCCAAATAGCATTCTAGTTTGCACTGTTTATTTCCATGTGTCAAGTAATTATCTTTTTGTTTTCTCACAATTTTGTTGGGTCTAATTTGGTTGGGTCTCTCTCTCTCCCCCCTCTTCCTCTCCCCCTCTTTCTCTTTCTCCACCCTCTCACTCTCCCCTCACTCCCCCCTCCCCCTCTCAGTCACCCCCCCTCTCTCTCTCTCTCTCTCCACCTTCTCTATCTCCCCTCCCATTTTTCTCCACCCTCTCTCCCTCCCCCTCTCACTCTCCCCCTCCTTCTCTCTCCCCCTCCCCCTCTCCCTCCCCCCTCTCTCTCTCTCTCTCTCCCTCTTTCTCTCTCCCCCTCTCTCCCCCTCTCCCTCCCCTCTCTCTCTCTCTGGCCTTTAGTTTCTCTCTCCCCCTTTCTCTCTCCCCCTCTCCCTCCCCTCTCTCTCTCTCTCTCTGGCCTTTAGTTTCTCTCTCCCCCTTTCTCTCTCCCCCTGGCCTTTAGTTTCTCTCTCCCCCTCTCCCTCCCCTCTCTCTCTCTCTGGCCTTTAGTTTCTCTCTCCCCCTTTCTCTCTCCCCCTCTCTGCCCCTCTCCCTCCCCTCTCTCTCTGGCCTTTAGTTTCTCTCTCCCCCTCTCCCTCCCCCTCTCTCTCTCTCTCTCTCTCTCTCTGGCCTTTAGTTTATCTCTCCCCCTTTCTCTCCTCCCCTCTCTCCCCCTCTCCCTCTCTCTCTGGCCTTTAGTTTCTCTCTACCCCCTCTCTTTCTCTCTCTGGCCTTTAGTTTCTCTCTCCCCCTTTCTCTCTCTCCCCCTCTCCCTCCCCCCTCTCTCTCTCTCTGGCATTTAGTTTCTCTCTCCCCCTTTCTCTCTCCCCCTCTCTGCCCCTCTCCCTCCCCTCTCTCTCTGGCCTTTAGTTTCTCTCTCCCCCTCTCCCTCCCCCTCTCTTTCTCTCTCTGTCCTTTAGTTTCTCTCTCCCCCTTTCTCTCTCCCCCTCTCTCCCCCTCTCCCTCTCTCTCTGGCCTTTAGTTTCTCTCTACCCCCTCTCTCTCTGGCCTTTAGTTTCTCTCTCCCCCTTTCTCTCTCCCCCTCTCCCTCCCCTCTCTCTCTCTGGCCTTTAGTTTATCTCTCCCCCTTTCTCTCTCCCCCTCTCTCCCCCTCTCCCTCTCTCTCTGGCCTTTAGTTTCTCTCTCCCCCTTTCTCTCTCCCCCTCTCCCTCCCCCTCTCTCTCGCTCTCTGGCATTTAGTTTCTCTCTTGAAATTCCATCAGTAGCCTAACTGCCATACAAACCATAAGAAAACAGCAATAAAGAAACAGACCTAAAAAAAAAAAACTCTCTCTACCTATTTACAATTTCCTTTTGGTCTGGCAGTTCACCAGTCTTCTCCTACCCTCTGTCTCAGGTCTGGCAGTTCACCAGTCTTCTCCTACCCTCTGTCTCAGGTCTGACAGTTCACCAGTCTTCTCCTACCCTCTGTCTCAGGTCTGACAGTTCACCAGTCTTCTCCTACCCTCTGTCTCAGGTCTGACAGTTCACCAGTCTTCTCCTACCCTCTGTCTCAGGTCTGACAGTTCACCAGTCTTCTCCTACCCTCTGTCTCAGGTCTGACAGGGGAGCTCGGAGATAAAGGAGAGCAGGGCCGGACGGGGAAGATGGGTCCTGCTGGAGACCAAGGTAATCATTTAGTAATCAGACTGGGAAATATTCTGCTTACGGAGAAGAAAACTGTTCTGGCTGCATCTCAGGCCAATGATACAGAGGCCGTGTCTCTACTGACACCCTATTCAGCCATAGGACCGGTTAAAAGTAGTGCACTACTACCCATAGGGCTGGTTAAAAGTAGTGCACTACTACCCATAGGTCTGGTTAAAAGTAGTGCACTACTACCCATAGGGCTGGTTAAAAGTAGTGAACTACTACCCATAGGACTGGTTAAAAGTAGTGCACTACTACCCATAGGGCTGGTTAAAAGTAGTGCACTACTACCCACAGGGCTGGTCGAAAGTAGTGCACTACTACCCATAGGACTGGTTAAAAGTAGTGCACTACTACCCATAGGGCTGGTCGAAAGTAGTGCACTACTACCCATAGGGCTGGTCGAAAGTAGTGCACTACTACCCATAGGGCTGGTTAAAAGTAGTGCACTACTACCCATAGGGCTGGTCGAAAGTAGTGCACTACTACCCATAGGACTGGTTAAAAGTAGTGCACTACTACCCATAGGGCTGGTCGAAAGTAGTGCACTACTACCCATAGGACTGGTTAAAAGTAGTGCACTACTACCCATAGGGCTGGTCGAAAGTAGTGCACTACTACCCATAGGACTGGTTGAAAGTAGTGCACTACTACCCACAGGGCTGGTCGAAAGTAGTGCACTACTACCCATAGGACTGGTTGAAAGTAGTGCACTACTACCCATAGGGCTGGTTGAAAGTAGTGCACTATACAGGGAATAGAGTGCCATTAGGGCTTAGCCACAGAGACACACTGCCAGACCCAAACTACCTGGAAAGACCTTCATCAAGTTTGTTTTACATAAACAGGTACTTGTTAGGTTTTTATCCAATGGATTCAGCCTCTCTTCCCATTGAACCCTTCAACTCGGGTTGTAGATGCATCTGTTAGACAGACCTGGGTTCAAATACTATTTGAAATCTTTCCATTCTTTGATCATTTGCTCTAGCCTGGCCTGCCTGTAGTATCAGACAGACAGGGGTTACAGTGCTCTAGCCTGGCTGTAGTATCAGACAGACAGGGGTTACAGTGCTCTAGCCTGGCCTGCCTGTAGTATCAGACAGACAGGGGTTACAGTGCTCTAGCCTGGCCTGTAGTATCAGACAGACAGGGGTTACAGTGCTCTAGCCTGGCCTGTAGTATCAGACAGACAGGGGTTACAGTGCTCTAGCCTGCCTGTAGTATCAGACAGTGTTGGGACTATTCTATCAATCAACAGATAAAGGTAAAGGATAAAGGATAGAGGTAAAGGTGAAGATAAAGGATTTGCCTAGCTGCCTTTGTGCCCTTGAGCAAGGCACTTAACCCCCCACAACAGTTCCCCAGGTGCCCAGTGTGGCACCCCCCAACCCCTTCTCAAAAAAAAAAACGGTATGTGTGTGTGTCTTTCTGAGGGGTTAAATCAGAAGTCAAAGTTCCGTTGGACCTCGTGTGCAATTGACCAATAAAGTGATGGTACTGTTAATAGTATTTGTCACGGCCGTTGAATGAAGAGGACCAAGGTGCAGCTGCCTGGTATCAGACAGACAGGGGTTACAGTGCTCTAGCCTGGCCTGCCTACATATTATGGCCTGGCCTTTTATTAGAAAAGGGGTTACAGTGCTCTAGCCTGAACAAAGCAATAAACACTACCAAACAAACCGTGAAGCTAAAGGCTCTGTGCCATAAACAAAGTACAAGCCTTAGTATCAAAAGGGAACCTACCTACAACGATAGACAGCTGTCCCAGATGAGAACCCTAGCCAAAACATAGAAATACAACGATAGACAGCTGTCCCTAATTGAGAACCCTACCCGGCCAAAACATAGAAATACAACGATAGACAGCTGTCCCAGATTGAGAACCCTACCCGGCCAAAACATAGAAATACAACGATAGACAGCTGTCCCAGATTGAGAACCCTACCCGGCCAAAACATAGAAATACAAAACATAGAACATAGAATACCCACGCCAAATCACACCCTGACCAAACCAAAATAGAGACATAAACAGGATCTCTAAGGTCAGGGCGTGACAGTATTAGTATCAAATAGTATTTGAACTCAGGTCCGCTAGTAGAGAATTATTTTCCACGGTCGTCAATGTGATCAGCTTGGAAGGGACTCATATTTAGGTGTCAGGAACATGTTTACTGAGAGCTAAACCATTATGTCCTCCTTGAAACCCTGTGTACATCCCAAATGCCTTCTATTCCCTATATAGTGCACTACTTTCTACCAGAGCCTGGTTAACAGTAGTGCACTACTTTCTACCAGAGCCTGGTTAACAGTAGCGCACTACTTTCTATCAGAGCCTGGTTAACAGTAGTGCACTTCTTTCTATCAGAGCCTGGTTAACAGTAGTGCACTACTTTCTATCAGAGCCTGGTTAACAGTAGTGCACTACTTTCTATCAGAGCCTGGTTAACAGTAGTGCACTACTTTCTATCAGAGCCTGGTTAACAGTAGTGCACTACTTTCTATCAGAGTCTGGTTAACAGTAGTGCACTACTTTTATCAGAGCCTGGTTAATAGTAGTACACTACTTTCTATCAGAGCCTGGTTAACAGTAGTGCACTACTTTCTATCAGAGCCTGGTTAACAGTAGTACACTACTTTCTATCAGAGCCTGGTTAACAGTAGTGCACTACTTTCTATCAGAGCCTGGTTAACAGTAGTGCACTACTTTCTATCAGAGCCTGGTTAACAGTAGTGCACTACTTTCTATCAGAGCCTGGTTAACAGTAGTGCACTACTTTCTATCAGAGCCTGGTTAACAGTAGTGCACTACTTTCTATCAGAGCCTGGTTAACAGTAGTGCACTACTTTCTATCAGAGCCTGGTTAACAGTAGTATCACTACTTTCTATCAGAGCCTGGTTAACAGTAGTGCACTACTTTCTACCAGAGCCTGGTTAATAGTAGTGCACTACTTTCTACCAGAGCCTGGTTAATAGTAGTGCACTACTTTCTACCAGAGCCTGGTTAACAGCAGTGCACTACTTTCTATCAGAGCCTGGTTAATAGTAGTGCACTACTTTCTATCAGAGCCTGGTTAACAGTAGTGCACTACTTTCTACCAGAGCCTGGTTAACAGTAGTGCACTACTTTCTATCAGAGCCTGGTTAACAGTAGTGCACTACTTTCTATCAGAGCCTGGTTAACAGTAGTGCACTACTTTCTATCAGAGCCTGGTTAACAGTAGTGCACTACTTTCTATCAGAGCCTGGTTAACAGTAGTGCACTACTTTCTACCAGAGCCTGGTTAACAGTAGTGCACTACTTTCTATCAGAGCCTGGTTAACAGTAGTGCACTACTTTCTACCAGAGCCTGGTTAACAGTAGTGCACTACTTTCTATCAGAGCCTGGTTAACAGTAGTGCACTACTTTCTACCAGAGCCTGGTTAACAGTAGTGCACTACTTTCTACCAGAGCCTGGTTAACAGTAGTGCACTACTTTCTACCAGAGCCTGGTTAACAGTAGTGCACTACTTTCTATCAGAGCCTGGTTAACAGTAGTGCACTACTTTCTATCAGAGCCTGGTTAACAGTAGTGCACTACTTTCTATCAGAGCCTGGTTAACAGTAGTGCACTACTTTCTATCAGAGCCTGGTTAACAGTAGTGCACTACTTTCTATCAGAGCCTGGTTAACAGTAGTGCACTACTTTCTACCAGAGCCTGGTTAACAGTAGTGCACTACTTTCTATCAGAACCTGGTTAACAGTAGTGCACTACTTTCTATCAGAGCCTGGTTAACAGTAGTGCACTACTTTCTATCAGAGCCTGGTTAACAGTAGTGCACTACTTTCTATCAGAGCCTGGTTAACAGCAGTGCACTACTTTCTATCAGAGCCTGGTTAACAGCAGTGCACTACTTTCTATCAGAGCCTGGTTAACAGTAGTGCACTACTTTCTATCAGAACCTGGTTAACAGTAGTGCACTACTTTCTATCAGAACCTGGTTAACAGTAGTGCACTATACAGGGAATAAGGTGTCATTTGTGATGCAGCCCCTCTCTGAAGTAACATGTATGTAAACCTCAAGGCCACATCAAGAGTCTGGTCAATCCTGTCTGTAATGCTTCGACAGACCTACAGAAAGAGTCTGGTCAATCCTGTCTGTAATGCTTTGACAGAGCTACAGAAAGAGTCTGGTCAATCCTGTCTGTAATGCTTCGACAGACCTACAGAAAGAGTCTGGTCAATCCTGTCTGAAATGCTCTGACAGACCTACAGAAAGAGTCTGGTCAATCCTGTCTGAAATGCTCTGACAGACCTACAGAAAGAGTCTGGTCAATCCTGTCTGAAATGCTCTGACAGACCTACAGAAAGAGTCTGGTCAATCCTGTCTGAAATGCTCTGACAGACCTACAGAAAGAGTCTGGTCAATCCTGTCTGAAATGCTTTGACAGACCTACAGAAAGAGTCTGGTCAATCCTGTCTGATCAATGCTCTGACAGACCTACAGAAAGAGTCTGGTCAATCCTGTCTGAAATGCTTTGACAGACCTACAGAAAGAGTCTGGTCAATCCTGTCTAAATGCTAGTGACAGACCTACAGAAAGAGTCTGGTCAATCCTGTCTGAAATGCTTAGACAGACCTACAGAAAGAGTCTGGTCAATCCTGTCTGAAATGCTTTGACAGACCTACAGAAAGAGTCTGGTCAATCCTGTCTGAAATGCTTCGACAGACCTACAGAAAGAGTCTGGTCAATCCTGTCTGAAATGCTTCGACAGACCTACAGAAAGAGTCTGGTCAATCCTGTCTGAAATGCTTCGACAGACCTACAGAAAGAGTCTGGTCAATCCTGTCTGAAATGCTCTGACAGACCTACAGAAAGAGTCTGGTCAATCCTGTCTGTAATGCTTTGACAGAGCTACAGAAAGAGTCTGGTCAATCCTGTCTGTAATGCTTTGACAGATCTACAGAAAGAGTCTGATCAATCCTGTCTGAAATGCTCTGACAGACCTACAGAAATCCAGACCTCACTTAGCAGACCCATAATGACACTATCAATTTAGTAGGTTAAGTCTTAACAATAATCAAAACATATCCATATTTGTGTTATATAAAAACACTATGCTGGTTCTATTGTCCCAGGTAACTGTGGGGAAATAAAGGGTATTTCATGAAGCTGTATCAAGTCAAGAGAAAAGCCTTCAAATCAATCTCAGTGAAAATCTCAGATCCTTCAGCTATTTTGTGACACGATAATGTGACGCCTACACATTATTGCCCTCCGGTTCCAACTGTCATAAAAATAACCTGTGTTGTGTTGGTAATCTACTTACTTCCCCTAATTTATAAACTGACAGTTAGGGGGTAAAACACCTAGTGTAGAGAGAGGTTGATTCTCCTTCCTGTCAGTTAGGAGGTAAAACACCTAGTGTAGAGAGAGGTTGATTCTCCTTCCTGTCAGTTAGGAGGTAAAACACCTACTGTAGAGAGAGGTTGATTCTCCTTCCTGTCAGTTAGGAGGTAAAACACCTAGTGTAGAGAGAGGTAGATTCTCATTCCTGTCAGTTAGGAGGTAAAACACCTAGTGTAGAGAGAGGTTGATTCTCCTTCCTGTCAGTTAGGGGGTAAAACACCTACTGTAGAGAGAGGTTGATTCTCATTCCTGTCAGTTAGGAGGTAAAACACCTAGTGTAGAGAGAGGTTGATTCTCCTTCCTGTCAGTTAGGGGGTAAAACACCTACTGTAGAGAGAGGTTGATTCTCCTTCCTGTCAGTTAGGAGGTAAAACACCTACTGTAGAGAGAGGTTGATTCTCTTTCCTGTCAGTTAGGAGGTAAAACACCTAGTGTAGAGAGAGGTTGATTCTCCTTCCTGTCAGTTAGGGGGTAAAACACCTACTGTAGAGAGAGGTTGATTCTCCTTCCTGTCAGTTAGGAGGTAAAACACCTAGTGTAGAGAGAGGTTGATTCTGTTTCCTGTCAGTTAGGGGGTAAAACACCTACTGTAGAGAGAGGTTGATTCTCACCTACTGTAGAGAGAGGTTGATTCTCCTTCCTGTCAGTTAGGGGGTAAAACACCTACTGTAGAGAGAGGTTGATTCTCCTTCCTGTCAGTTAGGAGGTAAAACACCTACTGTAGAGAGAGGTTGATTCCTGTCAGTTAGGGGTAAAACACCTACTGATTCTCATTCCTGTCAGAGAGGTAGATTCTCATTCCTGTCAGTTAGGGGTAAAACACCTACTGTAGAGAGAGGTTGATTCTCACCTACTGTAGAGAGAGGTTGATTCTGTTTCCTGTCAGTTAGGGGGTAAAACACCTACTGTAGAGAGAGGTTGATTCTCACCTACTGTAGAGAGAGGTAGATTCTCATTCCTGTCAGTTAGGGGGTAAAACACCTACTGTAGAGAGAGGTTGATTCCCTCTCCTGCCACATCTCTCCTCTATGAAGTGAAGCACTGTGGAGTGCTGCTGTCTAGTGGTGATATCTCACCAGTGCAAATAGTTTTCCTCCTGAAGCAGACACCTACTCAACAAAATGTACATGTCTGGTCTCTCTCCTCCCTGGACTATGCTGCTGTTCCATATGTGTAGTGTAACTGTGCATGTTGTTTCCAGGAGACGCAGGAGACGCAGGAGTTGATGGACCCTCTGGACTGAAAGGGAAAGCAGGTGAGCTAGTTCATTATTTAGCCTCGTTCTTTGTTCATGTATGTTTCCAAACCACTGGATATGTGGGAACTCCTTCATGACTGTTGGAAAAGCATTCCAGGTGAAGCTGGTTGAGAGAATGCCAAGAGTGTGCAAAGCTGCCATCAGGCAAAGGGTTTCTGCCTTGAAGAATCTAAAATATATCTTGATTTGTTTAACACTTTTTGGGGTTACTACATGATTTCATATGTGTTATTTCACAGTTTTGATGTCTTCACTATTATTCATTATTCTACAATGTAGAAAATAGTAAAAACAAAGAAAAGCCCTTGAATGAGCAGGTTTGTCCAGACTTTTGACTGGTAATGTATGTTTCCAAACCACTGGAGACAGTACCTCCAAACCACTGGAGATAGTACCTCCAAACCACTGGAGATAGTACCTCCAAACCACTGGAGACAGTACCTCCAAACCACTGGAGACAGTACCTCCAAACCACTGGAGACAGTACCTCCAAACCACTGGAGACAGTACCTCCAAACCACTGGAGACAGTACCTCCAAACCACTGGAGATAGTACCTCCAAACCACTGGAGACAGTACCTCCAAACCACTGGAGACAGTACCTCCAAACCACTGGAGACAGTACCTCCAAACCACTGGAGACAGTACCTCCAAACCACTGGAGATAGTACCTCCAAACCACTGGAGACAGTACCTCCAAACCACTGGAGACAGTACCTCCAAACCACTGGAGACAGTACCTCCAAACCACTGGAGACAGTGCCTCCAAACCACTGGAGACAGTACCTCCAAACCACTGGAGACAGTACCTCCAAACCACTGGAGACAATACCTCCAAACCACTGGAGACAGTACCTCCAAACCACTGGAGACAGTACCTCCAAACCACTGGAGACAATACCTCCAAACCACTGGAGACAATACCTCCAAACCACTGGAGACAGTACCTCCAAGTCACTATCATACATGTTGTGTCTTCACATTCTGGACTGGCCTAGTTACAAAAAGAGATTTCCTGAAAGAGAATGATGTTTATTGTAAGACACATGCCGTGCCTGACTACAAGCATGTCTGACAGGGGCAACATGTGACTGTGGGAGGTACAGGAAGGTCGTTGGACAGATGGACATCAATGTCAGAAAGCTGAAGAATGCAATCAAGTTTGTGAAAAATGGTAAGTCACTGTATTCTGCTTAAATCATCATTTCAGGTCAGATCATTAGAAAACAATTGAACTAAAATAAGAAAATCTCAGCCAATGTGTAGCACAATGTAAATCAAACTGGCATTCTACAACACAAATAAATATTGTTTTGACTTGGATTGAATAAGGAGTTTTTTACTTATATTGAATTGAATGAATAAGGAGTTTAGACTCCAACTTATTACATCTCATATGTCATATTCAGTCATTTTAGGCATAAAGGAAACGGAGGAGAAATTTTACCTGATTGTGAAAGAGGCCAGAAAGTACCGAGAGGCTCTGATAAACTGTAAGCTGAGGGGCGGTCTGCTCGCCATGCCCAAAACAACAGACACCAACACCCTGATAGCAGACTACGTCACCCAGGCCGGCCTTACCCAGGTCTTCATCGGGCTGCAGGCTGGGCAGAAGGGGGGAGGACCTGTTTACGCAGACCTGACCCCAGTGAGGAACTATACAGCCTGGGGCCTAGAGGAGCCATCAGGGGCACCTTCCAACACCAGCTGTGTGAAGATGGTCAGCACAGGTACGGCAAGGACATTTTAACATGTACTCACTACGATTGACTAGTCCTACAATCTAATTCTAGATATCAATGAGCAACACTGAAATGGCACTCTATTCTCTGCCCTATAGAGTGCACTACTCTGGTCAAACGTAGTGCATAAAACTAGGGAATAGGGTGCCACTTTAGACACAGCCAATAAATACATTTGGACTTAGTACCATTTCAGTGTCAAGATATCGGCTGTGTTCCCCTTGCTCAGACGTTGCACGTATCAGCCAATGGTTGCGTGCCACGTCATCGACCGTGCCGTCTTGATACCAGATTGCTATGACAATAATGAATGTAGTCAGCCGATACTTCAAAAAATACCTATCCAGGTGTTGTGAGACCTGGAATGCGTCAGTAACGTCTGAGCAAAGGGGGGGGCCGCCATCAACACTTCCATTTGGACTAGTCCTCCTGATTGTAATCACCCACAGGCACCTGGAACCAGGTGGAGTGTGACATCACCATGTACTACGTGTGCGAGTTCAAGAAGAGCAGGAGAGGTCTCGCCGCCGTGCTGTGATGTCATCAAGTCGGTGGAAAGTTGTTGACGTGGACATTAGACCTTTATGCTAAGACAGAAACCAGTAGTACTTTAACCTAATAGTTAAACATGTAGCCTTATAGTAACTAGACAAAGGTCATTGATATAACCTAGCCTATTGATATTAATGAGAGATAAAAGTTGGTATCCATGGGGGCCTCCCGAGTGGCGCAGCGGTCTAAGGCACTGCATCGCAGTGCTAGAGGTGTCACTACAGACCCGGGTTTGATCCCGGGCTGTATCAAAACCGGCCATCACCGGGAGTCCCATAGGGCGGTGCACAATTGGCCCAGTGTCGTCTGGGTTAAAGGAGGGTTTGGCCAGGGGGCTATACTTGGCTCATCGCGCTCTAGCGCCTCCTTGTGGCGGGCCCGGGCGCCTGTAGACTGACCTCGGGTTGTCATTTGAACGGTGTTTCCTGCGACACATTGGTGCGGCTGACTTCTGGGTTAAGAGGGCGGGTGTTAAGAAGAAGCGCGGTTTGGCGGGTCATGTTTTAGAGGACGCATGACGCGACCTTCGCCTCCCGAGCCCGTTGCGGAGTTGCAGCGATGAGATAAGATTCAAATTGGGGAGTAAATGTTTTTCGTTGTTGTTTTTTAAAAGTTGGTATCCCTTTTGACACGTAAGCCTGTTGTTTTTTGGGGGGAGATAGCATATAAAACATTTCCCTTTCTGTAATAAAACACCATACAAATCAACCACCTCATTTTGATTGTCCATTTATTCAGATCAGATCAGAACAGGTAAGATTATGTTTCTAGTGAGCAGTGGCACAGCGGCAAGGAAAAAGTCCCTAGAAGAAAGGAAGAAACCTGGAGAGGAACCAAAAGCCTAAACATTCACTGCACCGGTAACTTTAGGAATACAGTACAGCCAGTGAAAATAGATCAGTCCTTAATTGGACCGACTCTGTCTAACGTTAACAGCATGTGCAGCTTGGGGTTATGTCAACAGGAGCTGAGTTTATCCACATATTCCAGGGAAACATTAACCTGGCGGGGCTTTTCTAGCCTGTTACTGCCCCTGTATGAAATAACAATCACTCTCTCATAATACCGTTCTCACTCTCCCTGACAATATAGATAAGTGACAGACAGGACTCTTGCTCTATTCAATTCAGAGGCTTGCAGGTGTAGGCTATGGGTACGCCCCTAATGGCACCTTAAACGTAGTGCACTACGTAGGGCGTGAGGTGCTATTTGGTGACGTTTCTCTGTGGGTCATGGTTATTGAGTAAACAACTTAAGTTGTGCAATTATTTACCTAAACCATGAAGCTGTTTCAGCGAGCAGATAAATCACAGCTCTGCTTTCCGTTTCTCAGACTCCTCTCACCTTGGCATTTTCTCCCCCTGCAGGTAGACTAATATTGACTTTAGAGTGGCCTATCAACATCTGTGGAAGTTAATCGGCATCACTGCATCTAGTCTGTATCGTATTTTTTTTCACGTAAGGGATTCTATAGTAGAGCCTATCTCTCATTTTCTCAGGCACGTTCAATTCGTAGCAGATTCATCTTTAGCGAGTCGCGACAGAGAGATCGGGGTGAGGTATTGCGGTAACTGCGACTGCCTCCACTCTGCGGGCGAGTAGAGGTGGATAAAGTGAAAGGAGGAGCCGTGCACCTGTTAGACCAGTTAGGGACACATGACTGCAGAAGAATTTGCCTGAGTTGGTGTCCTTTGTCGAGATACAAGACGGGAAGGATGTCGGAGCCAGCGACGAATCCTGCGGTGACAGCATTCCCAGCGCCGACGATATCTTTGCCATTGGGACTACAAATATTGAGGACGTACTCCGGTGCTCTGATCTGCTTGGAAATTGTGAGTGTCGCATCTCTATTTCTGACTATGAGTTTTGTGAGCAAATACATCACCGGTGGTCAGATAGATTCTGGTTACACCCTTGTTTGAAGAAGGCCTACTTGGGGAAACTGCAGTCTAATCGATAGTCTCTATTAATTCTGCTTAATTAATTTAGTTCATTTGAGTTTTAGGATTAGCTTTTTCATCGCAGAGGTAGTTATGTATATCACTATCAGAGGAGCCAGGCAGGTAGCGTCATAGTAATGGGAGTTCAATCATCACTGTATTTAGGCTGTGTTTTACTAACGGCATATGGGCGACTCCCTATTGTACAATCTGATAGTGTAGGACTGATAGGAGCAGAACATGCTGTACATTTTGTCATTGTGAAGTAAACAACAAAATAGATACAACTGTTATCCAGCTAAATAGTATAGTAGTGTGTTACTAGGCCTATAAATAATCTGTGTTCAGTTCAATAACAGCCTGCTCCTTTTAGGCCTTTAAATAATCTGTGTTCAGTTCAATAACAGCCTTCTCCTTTTTAAGCCTATAAATACTGTGTTCAGTTCAATAACAGCCTGCTCCTTTTAGGCCTATAAATAATCTGTGTTCAGTTCAATAACAGCCTGCTCCTTTTAGGCCTATAAATAATCTGTGTTCAGTTCAATAACAGCCTGCTCCTTTTAGGCCTATAAATAATCTGTGTTCAGTTCAATAACAGCCTGCTCCTTTTAGGCCTATAAATAATCTGTGTTCAGTTCAATAACAGCCTGCTCCTTTTAAGCCTATAAATAATCTGTGTTCAATAACAGCCTGCTCCTTTTTAAACCTATAAATAATCTGTGTTCAGTTCAATAACAGCCTGCTCCTTTTAGGCCTATAAATACTGTGTTCAGTTCAATAACAGCCTGCTCCTTTTAAGCCTATAAATAATCTGTGTTCAATAACAGCCTGCTCCTTTTAGGCCTATAAATAATATGTGTTCAGTTCAATAACAGCCTGCTCCTTTTAAGCCTATAAATAATCTGTGTTCAATAACAGCCTGCTCCTTTTAGGCCTATAAATAATCTAACAGCCTGCTCCTTTTAGGCCAGTTCAATAACAGCCTGCTCCTTTTAGGCCTATAAATAATCTGTGTTCAGTTCAATAACAGCCTGCTCCTTTTAAGCCTATAAATAATCTGTGTTCAATAACAGCCTGCTCCTTTTAGGCCTATAAATAATCTGTGTTCAGTTCAATAACAGCCTGCTCCTTTTAGGCCTATAAATAATCTGTGTTCAGTTCAATAACAGCCTGCTCCTTTTAGGCCTATAAATAATCTGTGTTCAGTTCAATAACAGCCTGCTCCTTCTAGGCCTATAAATAATCTGTGTTCAATAACAGCCTGCTCCTTTTTAAACCTATAAATAATCTGTGTTCAGTTCAATAACAGCCTGCTCCTTTTAGGCCTATAAATACTGTGTTCAGTTCAATAACAGCCTGCTCCTTTTAGGCCTTTTAGGCCTAAATAAATAATCTGTGTTCAGTTCAATAACAGCCTGCTCCTTTTAGGCCTATAAATAATCTGTGTTCAGTTCAATAACAGCCTGCTCCTTTTAGGCCTATAAATAATCTGTGTTCAGTTCAATAACAGCCTGCTCCTTTTAGGCCTATAAATAATCTGTGTTCAGTTCAATAACAGCCTGCTCCTTTTAGGCCTATAAATAATCTGTGTTCAGTTCAATAACAGCCTGCTCCTTTTAGGCCTATAAATAATCTGTGTTCAGTTCAATAACAGCCTGCTCCTTTTAGGCCTATAAATACTGTGTTCAGTTCAATAACAGCCTGCTCCTTTTCACAAATGGAAATCGTACCCTGTTGTCAGGCCTAGGATGCATTTTAAATAAACGGACATTCATGTCATGATC
This sequence comes from Oncorhynchus tshawytscha, assembly GCF_018296145.1. Lineage (NCBI taxonomy): Eukaryota > Metazoa > Chordata > Actinopteri > Salmoniformes > Salmonidae > Oncorhynchus > Oncorhynchus tshawytscha. Next base: position 137,128 of record NW_024609735.1, read on the forward strand.
AGATCTCACAGTCTGGTCAAACAGTCTCGATATTCCTAAAGCATTTATTATGTCACAAATATCAAATCAGTCTTGACGTATGATGACTTGTCTAACAAATCTTCTCTATTCTGTTCTTCCAGATATTTGGAGGGCTAGTATGGATCCTGGTGGCCTCCTCCAACGTGCCCGTGCCCCTGCTACAGGGCTGGGTGATGTTTGTCTCTGTTAGCACGTTCTTCTGTTCCAGCGTGTACCTCCTCCTCTTCCTCCTGGGATTGGCTGACAGGATCAACACCGACTGGAACCTGATGGTGAGTCAAGGAACCGGTCACAAAAAAACAACTCATTCTTGGGAAACAGGTTGGGAGCACTGAAAAACCAGCAGAGGTACAGATCTTCTTACCGTCAGATATACACAGGTATACTGACGTCACATGACATCATCAGAGGTAGAGTCTTCCTGGTCTGTTTGGTTTGTCACTTCAGGGCTGTCCAACTCCAGTCTTCTTGGTCTGTTTGGTTTGTCACTTCAGGGCTGTCCAACTCCAGTCTTCCTGGTCTGTTTGGTTTGTCACTTCAGGGCTGTCCAACTCCAGTCTTCTTGGTCTGTTTGGTTTGTCACTTCAGGGCTGTCCAACTCCAGTCTTCTTGGTCTGTTTGGTTTGTCACTTCAGGGCTGTCCAACTCCAGTCTTCTTGGTCTGTTTGGTTTGTCACTTCAGGGCTGTCCAACTCCAGTCCGGGAGAGCTACTGGTTGGTGCAGGGTTTAGTTCCACCTTGGCACTAAACACAATTCAAATGATAAACAAATAGTAGTCTTCAGTCTGGACATTTGCTATTTGAATCCGATGAATTTGGAGATCACCCTGCAAATCAAACACAATAGCTTTAGAATAGTCAGGAGACATGTTCTTCAGGAGCCTCATTCAAATGCTTCCGACTCCATAGCAGTTCCCCTTAACTCCTGAAAGGATGTTCCATTCAGTATCATGTCACTACAGATGTAGAACAATCCTGCTCTTTGATAGTCCTAATTACAGTACAGAGGATGTCTTTCCCAGACAGGTGTGTGTGTAATGACACACCGAGTGAAACATTGCACCACACCTACTGAGTATGATCTCATCACAACTTTAGTCATGAGGGTGCCTCTACACATGCAGGTATCAAAACTGACCTGAAACACATGACAGACAGCTTGATCTACTAGTCTGTCAAGAAACTTAAAGCCATGTAACAGGGCCGAGTGCACATTATAATGGCAAGAACACACTGCATGTGCTGGGTGAGACACAATGTAAAAGCGTCTGTCATTTAATTTACTGAAAAACAACGGTCCCTAGGCAGACCCAGTCAGTGTTGTGCCAATCAGTCCTCACACTGATCCCAGCTCTGCTGCTACTGGCCCTGATCCCAGCTCTGCTGCTACTGGCCCTGATCCCAGCTCTGCTGCTACTGGCCCTGATCCCAGCTCTGCTGCTGATCCCTGGCCCTGATCCCAGCTCTGCTGCTACTGGCCCTGATCCCAGCTCTGCTGCTACTGGCCCTGATCCCAGCTCTGCTGCTACTGGCCCTGATCCCAGCTCTGCTGCTGCTGGCCCTGATCCCAGCTCTGCTGCTACTGGCCCTGATCCCAGCTCTGCTGCTACTGGCCCTGATCCCAGCTCTGCTGCTACTGGCCCTGATCCCAGCTCTGCTGCTACTGGCCCTGATCCCAGCTCTGCTGCTACTGGCCCTGATCCCAGCTCTGCTGCTACTGGCCCTGATCCCAGCTCTGCTGCTACTGGCCCTGATCCCAGCTCTGCTGCTACTGGCCCTGATCCCAGCTCTGCTGCTGCTGTGCCTAATGTGTCCTCAATGCTTTCCCCACATATTTTAATTATATTTCTGCCATTTAGCCGATGCTTTTATCCAAAATGACTTTGCCACACTTGCACATAATAACTAACATGAAGTACTAATGACTGACTGCACTAGAGGTTGACTTGAAGGGTACTGCCTACACTACTAGCTACAGTACAGTACTGACACAGGTTGCGTCCCAAATGACAGTAGTAGTGCACTATATAGGGAATAGAGTACCATTTGGGACCTATCCACAGACAGCCCTCAGACCCACCAGGCTCCAGTTCTTCTCCTAAATGTGTGTGTGACAATGAGTGTGTGTGTGTGACACAGCTACTGTGTGTGTGCTCACACCAGTGTGTGTGTGGTGTGTGTGTGTGTGTGTGTGTCAAAGATGTGTGTTGTAGTGTGTGTGTGTGTGTGTGTGTGTGTGTGTGTGTGTGTGTGTGTGTGTGTCTGTGTGGCCCTGTGTCCCCATGTGTGTGTGTCTGTGTGTGTGTGTGTGTGTGTGGTCATCTTATAGGACAATGAGAAAACAAAGCTTGTGACACAGCTACTGAGAGAATAGTGAGCTCACACCAGACAATGGCCAGTCTGTGGGCCCTGAGTCCCCATTGTCAACAGTCTGTGGCTACCTACGAAATTGCAGCCTTATTCATAAGGCTCAGGTCAAACGTAGGTCAAAGATGGTGCACTATATAGGTAGTAGGGTGCCATTTGGAAGGCAGTTGGTCTCTTACTGTAACCCCCTATCTCTCTGGAAGGCGGCCGGTCTCTTACTGTAACCCCCTATCTCTCTGTGAGGCGGCTGGTCTCTTACTGTAACCCCCTATCTCTCTGGGAGGCGGCCGGTCTCTGACTGTAACCCCCTCTCTCTCTGGGAGGCAGCTGGTCTCTTACTGTAACCCCCTATCTCTCTGGGAGGCGGCCGGTCTCTTACTGTAACCCCTATCTCTCTCTCTGGGAGGCGGCTGGTCTCTTACTGTAACCCCCTATCTCTCTGGGAGGCAGCTGGTCTCACTGTAACCCCCTATCTCTCTGGGAGGCAGCTGGTCTCTTGCTGTAACCCCCTATCTCTCTGGGAGGCGGCCGCTCTCTGACTGTAACCCCCTATCTCTCTGGGAGGCGGCCGCTCTCTTACTGTCACCCCCTATCTCTCTGGGAGGCGGCCGCTCTCTTACTGTCACCCCCTATCTCTCTGGGAGGCGGCCGGTCTCTTACTGTAACCCCTATCTCTCTGGGAGGCGGCCTATCTCTCTCTCTTACTGTAACCCCCTATGTCTCTGGGAGGCGGCTGGTCTCTTACTGTAACCCCTATGTCTCTGGGAGGCGGCTGGTCTCTACTGGTCTCTTACTGTAACCCCTATGTCTCTGGGAGGCCCCCTATGTCTCTGGGAGGCGGCTGGTCTCTTACTGTAACCCCCTATCTCTCTGGGAGGCGGCCGTCTCTTACTGTAACCCCCTATCTCTCTGGGAGGCGGCCGGTCTCTTACTGTAACCCCCTATCTCTCTGGGAGGCGGCTGGTCTCTTACTGTAACCCCTATCTCTCTCTCTCTCTGGGAGGCGGCTGGTCTCTTACTGTAACCCCTATCTCTCTGGGAGGCGGCTGGTCTCTTACTGTAACCCCTATCTCTCTGGGAGGCGGCTGGTCTCTTGCTGTAACCCCCTATCTCTCTGGGAGGCGGCTGGTCTCTTACTGTAACCCCTATCTCTCTGGGAGGGCGGTCTCTTACTGTAACCCCTATCTCTCTACTCTTACTAACCCCCTATCTCTCTGGGAGGCGGCCGTCTCTGACTGTAACCCCTATGTCTCTGGGAGGCGGCCGGTCTCTTACTGTAACCCCTATGTCTCTGGGAGGCGGCTGGTCTCTTACTGTAACCCCCTATGTCTCTGGGAGGCGGCTGGTCTCTTACTGTAACCCCCTATGTCTCTGGGAGGCGGCTGGTCTCTTACTGTAACCCCCTATCTCTCTGGGAGGCGGCCGGTCTCTGACTGTAACCCCCTATCACACGTGATTTTCTCAATACATTCAATGAGACCTGACTACTCTCAATCCATATTATAACCCCGTCTTTCCATCTTCATTGCAGGATGTGCTGTACCACTTCACAGCACTGCTGTTCTACTTCAGTGCCTTGGTGCTGGAGGCTGCTGTTACAGCTGCCAGAGGGGTCCTCAGGAGTACCAACAGCTCCATACCAGGATGTGTAACAGCCCCTAGTGGAAATATACTCACCTTCCTGGACAACAGACAATACAGTATTAACGTGGCAGCTACGGTCAGTGTACACTAACACACAATGTCAAGGCTATCTGTAATGCAAATGGTGGTTCACTGATCAGATCAGGCTTTCAATTCAAATTCTTCATACTGTACGTGCCTGTTTGAGTTTGTCTGGGTTGATAAACCAAATGAAAATTCACAGAACTGCAAACCCGGCCCATCTGGTTGTCACTAGTTACCAAAGTCAAAGATGTTGAATATCAATGCATGAAAATGCATGAAAAGAAAAATCATCTTTTTGATCTTTTAATTTAAGGTTTAAATCAGATTTTAAGAAGATAAACTGTAGAAATCGGTGTGGTTTATCCATAATTATGACTTTGTGGTAACTAATGACAACCTACTGGATCTGGCACTCCAGGCAGACAAGCAAACGATCAGTTATTGGAATGGATTCTTCCAGTGTTATAAACCCAGAGGTCTGTTACTACTATAACATGTTATTATAAACCCAGAGGTCTGTTACTACTATAACATGTTATTATAAACCCAGAGGTCTGTTACTACTATAACATGTTATTATAAACCCAGAGGTCTGTTACTACTATAACATGTTATTATAAACCCAGAGGTCTGTTACTACTATAACATGTTATTATAAACCCAGAGGTCTGTTACTACTATAACATGTTATTATAAACCCAGAGGTCTGTTACTACTATAACATGTTATTATAAACCCAGAGGTCTGTTACTACTATAACATGTTATTATAAACCCAGAGGTCTGTTACTACTATAACATGTTATTATAAACCCAGAGGTCTGTTACTACTATAACATGTTATTATAAACCCAGAGGTCTGTTACTACTATAACATGTTATTATAAACCCAGAGGTCTGTTACTACTATAACATGTTATTATAAACCCAGAGGTCTGTTACTACTATAACATGTTGTTATAAACCCAGAGGTCTGTTACTACTATAACATGTTGTTATTATACTACTATAACATGTTATTATAAACCCAGAGGTCTGTTACTACTATAACATGTATTATAAACCCAGAGGTCTGTTACTACTATAACATGTTATTATAAACCCAGAGGTCTGTTACTACTATAACTGTTGTTATAAACCCAGAGGTCTGTTACTACTATAACATGTTGTTATAAACCCAGAGGTCTGTTACTACTATAACATGTTGTTATAAACCCAGAGGTCTGTTACTACTATAACATGGTATTATAAACCCAGAGGTCTGTTACTACTATAACATGTTGTTATAAACCCAGAGGTCTGTTACTACTATAACATGTTGTTATAAACCCAGAGGTCTGTTACTACTATAACATGTTATTATAAACCCAGAGGTCTGTTACTACTATAACATGTTGTTATAAACCCAGAGGTCTGTTACTACTATAACATGTTGTTATAAACCCAGAGGTCTGTTACTACTATAACATGGTATTATAAACCCAGAGGTCTGTTACTACTATAACATGGTATTATAAACCCAGAGGTCTGTTACTACTATAACATGTTGTTATAAACCCAGAGGTCTGTTACTACTATAACATGTTGTTATAAACCCAGAGGTCTGTTACTACTATAACATGTTGTTATAAACCCAGAGGTCTGTTACTACTATAACATGTTGTTATAAACCCAGAGGTCTGTTACTACTATAACATGTTGTTATAAACCCAGAGGTCTGTTACTACTATAACATGTTATTATAAACCCAGAGGTCTGTTACTACTATAACATGGTATTATAAACCCAGAGGTCTGTTACTACTATAACATGGTATTATAAAAGGTCTGTTACTACTATAACATGTTATTATAAACCCAGAGGTCTGTTACTACTATAACATGGTATTATAAACCCAGAGTTCTGTTACTACTATAACATGTTATTATAAACCCAGAGGTCTGTTACTACTATAACATGTTGTTATAAACCCAGAGGTCTGTTACTACTATAACACAGGGATGTTTTTAGAGCCTTGGTGAGGTCGTATATCAGTGTTCTACTGTTGACAGTGAACGGATGCTGTGCTTCGTCCTGACAGCCGTGTCCATTTCTGTATTGGTAGCTCCTGTACTGCACACAGCTATTTTCACAACGTTTCATTACCAAGGAGACCAAACACAACAGCTCTGTAGTAAACTCCTCATCTAAGTCAATGTTATTCAGTAAATTGAGCTGTAGGCCTTTGCATTCCATGAGTTAATGTTTGGCCGTTGTTCTATCGACTCTATACTAGGTAGTTTGTTCAGTGACGTTGCTGGTGCTGTACTCTATAGCTGCTGCTATTACACTAGGTGTCATTGCCCAAGGCTTTCTGTGAGTTAGCCTAACCTTTTTGTTGTTGTTGTTGTCCTGGTTCTCCTCTAGATATTTGCCTTTGTGGTGACACTCTGCTACGCCTGCAGCATGTTCATGGGCTTCAGGAGGTGGCAGATGTGACACGGAAGAAGGAAAACGCACCATCTACAGTTCAAACTCCTACCGTGCCGTCAAGACGTTGTCACGCTGTCTGTTTATTACATGTGTATAACAACTTTTTTTTTTTAAAGAGTATTTGTTGCTATGAGACCAAGACAGAACACTTTGTTGTATCTGTCATGTAATAACAGCACACCAGGCGTTATGGCTAAAGCTACCAGATGTTGTAGTTCATATGTTAGTGCTTGGTTTCTGAGGCCCCACATGTAATAACAGCACACCAGGTGTTATGGCTAAGCTACCAGATGTGTTTAGTTGTGTGATCAATAGTGTAGATTTTATTTATTAGTGTTTGATTCCCTGTAAAATGAATTAAACTCTGGATCAGAAGAGACCTATAACTGATTAAATAACAATAATGGGACAGTTATATTTTCCCCTTGTAGAATGTCTAACTTTTTTAGAGCAACATGGAAAACTGTTAAACATACTACATGGGACAATTATCATCATAATCACTTAATGACATTATGTGAATACCTACTGGAATATATTGAGTATATTCTGTGATTTCTGAAATGCATTTTTACAAATAAATAACTTTTCTTATCTTGTCGATACAAGTTGTATTTTTATATTTGGCTAGTTTAGCAGGGCTTCACCAGAAGGGGGAACTATTCTCACAAAGACTGTTTTTAGCGGGGAGAGTTATTGGCTCATCAGCCCTGCTGGTTATTCAGGAGCCAGTTCAAGTGTCCCAGAGGTTAAATGGGCTACTGGAGGTGGTTGGACCAGATGCCTTTGTTGTCAGTTGAAGGGAAAGGAACTTTGCCGCTACCTCTCTCTTCAACCAAGGTGAATGAACTGAGGAGGAGTCTGAAGGGAAGAGGAGACTCCTCTTGGAGGACAGTGTCGGTTGATGAAAGTGCTTCAGGCCTTTAGACTTCATCAGGGTTTTTGGTGTCAGTTGATGAAAGTGCTTCGGGCCTTTAGACTTCATCAGGGTTTTTGGTGTCGGTTGATGAAAGTGCTTCGGGCCTTTAGACCTCATCGGGGTTTTTGGTGTCAGTTGATGAAAGTGCTTCGGGCCTTTAGACCTCATCAGGGTTTTTGGTGTCGGTTGATGAAAGTGCTTCAGGCCTTTAGACCTCATCAGGGTTTTTGGTGTCAGTTGATGAAAGTGCTTCAGGCCTTTAGACTTCATCAGGGTTTTTGGTGTCGGTTGATGAAAGTGCTTCGGGCCTTTAGACCTCATCGGGGTTTTTGGTGTCAGTTGATGAAAGTGCTTCGGGCCTTTAGACCTCATCAGGGTTTTTGGTGTCGGTTGATGAAAGTGCTTCGGGCCTTTAGACCTCATCAGGGTTTTTGGTGTCAGTTGATGAAAGTGCTTCGGGCCTTTAGACCTCATCAGGGTTTTTGGTGTCGGTTGATGAAAGTGCTTCGGGCCTTTAGACCTCATCAGGGTTTTTGGTGTCAGTTGATGAAAGTGCTTCGGGCCTTTAGACCTCATCAGGGTTTTTGGTGTCAGTTGATGAAAGTGCTTCGGGCCTTTAGACCTCATCAGGGTTTTTGGTGTCAGTTGATGAAAGTGCTTCGGGCCTTTAGACTTCATCAGGGTTTTTGGTGTCAGTTGATGAAAGTGCTTCGGGCCTTTAGACTTCATCAGGGTTTTTGGTGTCGGTTGATGAAAGTGCTTCGGGCCTTTAGACCTCATCAGGGTTTTTGGTGTCAGTTGATGAATATCTTCATACACGACTGGTCAAACGTTTTAGAACACCTACTCATTCAAGAGTTTTTATTTTGTTTTTACTATTTTCAACATTGTATAATAATAGTGACGACATCAACACTATGAAATAACACATGGAATCATGTAGTAACCAAAAAAGTGTTAAACAAATCTAAATGTGTTTTATATTTGAGATTCTTCAAATAGCCACCCTTTGCCTTGATGACAAGCTTTGCACACTCTTGGCATTCTCTCAACCAGCTTCACCTCGAATGCTTTTCCAACAATCTTGAAGGAGTTCCAAAATATGCTGAGCACTTGTTGACTGCTTTTCCTTCGCTGTGTGGTCCGACTCATCCCAAACCATCTCAATTTGGTTGAGGTAGGGGGATTGTGGAGGCCAGGTCATCTGATGCAGCACTCCATCACTCTCCTTCTTGATAAAATAGACCTTACACAGTCTGGAGTTGTGTTGGGTCATTGTCCTGTTGAAAAACAAATGATAGTCCCACTAAGCTCAAACTAGATGGGATGGCATATCGCTGTGGTAGCCATGCTGGTTAAGTGTGCCTTGAATTCTAAATAAATCACAGACAGTATCACCAACAAAGCACCCCCACACCATAACACCTCCTCCTCCATGCTTCACGTGGGAAATACACATGTGGAGAACATCCGTTCACCCACACTGAGTCTCACAAAGACACAGCGGTTGGAACCAAAAATCTCCAATTTGGACAAATTTCTAATGTCAATTTCTCATGTTTCTTGGCCCAAGCAAGTCTCTTCTTATTATTGGTGACCTATAGTAGTGGTTTCTTTGCAGCAATTTGACCATGAAGGCCTGATTCACAGTCTCTGAACAGCTGATGTTGAGATGTGTCTGTTACTTGAACTCTGTGAAGCATTTATTTGGGCTGCAATGTCTAAGGCTGGTAACTCTAATGAACTTAATCTTCAGCAGCAGAGGTAACTCTGGGTCTTCCATTCCTGTGGCGGTCCTCACGAGAGCCAGTTTCATCATAGCGCTTGATGGTTTTTGTGACTGCACTTGAAGAAACATTCAAAATTCTTGAGATTTTCTGTATTGACTGACTTTAATTTCTTAAAGTAATGATGGACTGTTGTTTCTCTTTGCTTATTTGAGCTGTTCTTGCCATAATATGGACTCGGTCTTTTACCAAATATGGCTATCTTCTGTATACCACCCCTACCTTGTCACAACACAACTGATTGGCTGATAACTGATAACACATTAAGAAGCAAAGTAATTCCACAAATTAACTTTAAACAAGACATACCTGTTAATTGAAATGCATTCCAGGTGACTACCTCATGAAGCTGGTTGAGAGAATGCCAAGAGTGTGCAAAGCTGTCATTAAGGCAAAGGGTGGCTACTTTGAAGAATCTCAAATACAACATTTATTTAGATTTTTTTAACACTTTTCTGGTTACTACATGATTCCATATGTGTTATTTCATAGTTTTTATGTCTTCACTATTATTCTACAATGTAGAAAATAGTACAAAATAAATAAAAACCCTTGAATGAGTAGGTGTTCCCAAACTTATGACCGGTAGTGTACACTGTACATGATTCAATTATAATTATGTTTTGTTTTTTATTTAACCTTTATTTAACTAGGCAAGTCAGTTAAGAACAAATTGTTCTTGATGGCCTACCCAGGCCAAACCCAGACGACGCTGGGCCAATCGTGCATAGCCCTATGGGACTCCCAATCATGGCCCGGATGTGATACAGCCTGGATTGGAACCAGGGACTTGTGGACCAGTAACGCCTCTTACACTGAGATGCAATGCCTTAGATCGCTGCACCACTCGGGAGCGAGAGATTAACTACATTAATTACAGTGCAGTCAGCAGTCCAGTCAGTTATTCCTACCACAGAGGGAAATACTATCAATCAGTGGTTATGTGGTGATCCTAGAGGACGGTGAACACATTAAATACCCTATTTCAGCTGCCTACAGTGAAATTCCTGGGCTCCATATCAGACAAATTAGCGCATAATCTTGAACCCGTAAGGAGGAAGAAGATGTATGTGTCTACACGTGGGGGAAATATCTCAGTGTTCGTCCCAAATACATCCTATTCCCTATACAGTGCACTACTTTTGACCTGAGCCCTGGTTGGTAGAGCATGGCACTTGCAACGCTAGGGTTGTGGGTTGGATTCCCAAGGGGGGCTAGTATGAAAATGTAGGCACTCACTACTGTAAATCGCTCCGGATATGAGCGTCCATCTGTAGGGAGTAATACAGTATCATCTGTAGGGAGTAATATGGTATCATCTGTAGGGAGTAATACGGTACCATCTCTAGGGAGTAATACAGGACCATCTGTAGGGAGTAATACAGGACCATCTGTAAGGAGTAATACGGTACCATCTGTAGGGAGTAATACGGTACCATCTGTAGGGAGTAATACGGTACCATTTGTAGGGAGTAATACAGGACCATCTGTAGGGAGTAATACGGTACCATCGGTAGGGAGTAATACGGTACCATCTGTAGGGAGTAATATGGCACCATCTGTAGGGAGTAATACAGTACCATCTGTAGGGAATAATACAGAACCATCTGTAGGGAGTAATACGGTACCATTTGTAGGGAGTAATACGGTACCATCTGTAGGGAGTAATACGGTACCATCTGTAGGGAGTAATACGGTACCATCTGTAGGGAGTAATACGGTACCATCTGTAGAGAGTAATACGGTACCATCTGTAGGGAGTAATACAGTACCATCTGTAGGGAGTAATACAGTACCATCTGTAGGGAGTAATACGGTACCATCTGTAGGGAGTAATACGGTACCATCTGTAGGGAGTAATACAGTACCATCTGTAGGGTAATAGTACCATAGGGAGTAATACGGTACCATCTGTAGGGAGTAATACAGTACCATCTGTAGGGAATAATACATCTGTAACCATCTGTAGGGAGTAATACGGTACCATTTGTAGGGAGTAATACGGTACCATCTGTAGGGAGTAATACGGTACCATCTGGGAGTAATACGGTACCATTTGTAGGGGTAATACAGTACCATCTGTAGGGAGTAATACGGTACCATCTGTAGAGAGTAATACGGTACCATCTGTAGGGAGTAATACAGTACCATCTGTAGGGAGTAATACAGTACCATCTGTAGGGAGTAATACGGTACCACCTGTAGGAAGTAATACGGTACCATCTGTAGGGAGTAATACGGTACCATCTGTAGGGAGTAATACGGTACCATCTGTAGGGAGTAATATGGTACCATCTGTAGGGAGTAATACAGGGAGTAATACGGTATCATCTGTAGGGAGTTATACGGTATCATCTGTAGGGAGTAATACAGTACAATCTGTAGGGAGTAATACGGTACCATCTGTAGGGAGTAATACGGTACCATCTGTAGGGAGTAATACGGTACCATCTGTAGGGAGTAATACAGGGAGTAATACGGTATCATCTGTAGGGAGTTATACGGTATCATCTGTAGGGAGTAATACGGTATCATCTGTAGGGAGTAATACAGGGCGTAATACGGTATCATCTGTAGGGAGTTATACGGTATCATCTGTAGGGAGTAATACAGTACAATCTGTAGGGAGTAATACGGTATCATCTGTAGGGAGTTATACGGTATCATTTGTAGGGAGTAATACGGTACCATCTGTAGGGAGTAATACAGGGAGTAATACGGTATCATCTGTAGGGAGTTATACGGTACCATCTGTAGGGAGTAATACAGGGAGTAATACGGTATCATCTGTAGGGAGTAATACAGTACAATCTGTAGGGAGTAATACAGTACCATCTGTAGGGAGTAATACAGTACCATCTGTAGGGAGTAATACAGTACAATCTGTAGGGAGTAATACAGGGAGTAATAGGATAGCATTTGGGACACAACCCCATACTTGGGGGGAAACTTAAGAACCTCTCAGATATGTGCAACCTATGGCTTTGACAGTGTGTTGTCAATTTTAACACACCTCCACCTTTTTGACCTCTGTGGCTTCGCTGACCCACATTAGATGCAAGCGAAACCCTATAGTCTGTATTCTGAACCATTCTAAGTGTGTTCTGGCAGTTTAGGCCTGAAGTGGAAGTAGTGGTTCTGATTTGTCTATTGGCAAAATAGACTTACTACGTAGCTGTACAATAATACCGTGGAAAGCCCTGATGATACACTACATGACCAAAAGTATGTGGACACCTGGTCGTCGAACATCTCATTCCAAAATCATGGGCATTAATATGGAGTTGATCCTCCCTTTGCTGCCAAAACAGCCTCCACTCTCCTGGCAAGGCTTTCCAGCAGCTTTAACAGCAGCTCAGCGCCCCTGAACGTCTATATGTATCCAGGTTGAGCCGAGCTGGCCTGCTGTTAGGAACAGAAAACTACATGAATCCCAAATGGCACCCTCGTCCCTATCTAGTGCACTACTTTTGACTAGGGCCTATAGGGGCGTCATGTATATGGGCCCTGGTCAAAAGTAGTGCACTACTTAAGGAATAGTGAGCCACTTAGGACACGACCGGTGTGTTACTGTAGACACACTCAACTGTCTGTCTGTGTCGTGCCTTAAAAACCCTGCTGCCTCATGGACAGCAGGAAGGGGACACATAGCTGGCCACTGACCCATCACATCACTTGTTTCTTCAAGTCTTACGTTGTCCATTCACTCTGTTTACGTCTCAAATGGCAACCTAGTCCCCATCTAGTGCATTATTTTTGACCGGGCAGAAACCCTCTGGGGTAGGTAGTGAATAGAATGTTGTTTGGGACGCATCCTCTGTCTTCCCCTCAGTCAGTCAGCCTTGACTTGACATGATCACTTGTGCTCCAGAATGATCCTGAACATTGGTTTTGGCGAGGGCAGCGTCCCCATTCCAGCACACGACACCACAGCAAAGACTAGACCACTGTTAGACAGACTTTATGTTAAGACTAGACCACTGTTAGACCACTGTTAGACAGGCTTTATGTTAAGACTAGACCACTGTTAGACAGACTCTGTGTTAAGACTAGACCACTGTTAGACAGGCTTTATGTTAAGACTAGACCACTGTTAGACAGACTTTATGTTAAGACTAGACCACTGTTAGACAGGCTCTGTGTTAAGACTAGACCACTGTTAGACAGGCTCTGTGTTAAGACTAGACCACTGTTATACAGGCTCTGTGTTAAGATTAGACCACTGTTAGACAGGCTCTGTGTTAAGACTAGACCACTGTTAGACAGACTCTGTGTAAAGACTAGACCACTGTTATACAGACTCTGTGTTAAGATTAGACCACTGTTAGACAGGCTCTGTGTTAAGATTAGACCACTGTTAGACAGACTCTGTGTTAAGACTAGACCACTGTTAGACAGACTCTGTGTTAAGACTAGACCACTGTTAGACAGGCTCTGTGTTAAGACTAGACCACTGTTATACAGGCTCTGTGTTAAGATTAGACCACTGTTAGACAGGCTCTGTGTTAAGACTAGACCACTGTTAGACAGACTCTGTGTAAAGACTAGACCACTGTTATACAGACTCTGTGTTAAGACTAGACCACTGTTAGACAGGCTCTGTGTTAAGACTAGACCACTGTTAGACAGGCTCTGTGTTAAGACTAGACCACTGTTAGACAGGCTCTGTGTTAAGACTAGACCACTGTTAGACAGACTTTATGTTAAGACTAGACCACTGTTAGACAGACTCTGTGTTAAGACTAGACCACTGTTAGACAGGCTCTGTGTTAAGACTAGACCACTGTTAGACAGGCTCTGTGTTAAGACTAGACCACTGTTAGACAGACTCTGTGTTAAGACTAGACCACTGTTAGACAGACTCTGTGTTAAGACTAGACCACTGTTAGACAGGCTTTCTGTTAAGACTAGACCACTTTTAGACAGACTCTGTGTTAAGACTAGACCACTGTTAGACAGACTCTGTGTTAAGACTAGACCACTGTTAGACAGGCTTTATGTTAAGACTAGACCACTGTTAGACAGGCTCTGTGTTAAGACTAGACCACTGTTAGACAGACTCTGTGTTAAGACTAGACCACTGTTAGACAGGCTCTGTGTTAAGACTAGACCACTGTTATACAGGCTCTGTGTTAAGACTAGACCACTGTTATACAGGCTCTGTGTTAAGACTAGACCACTGTTAGACAGGCTCTGTGTTAAGACTAGACCACTGTTAGACAGGCTCTGTGTTAAGACTAGACCACTGTTAGACAGGCTCTGTGTTAAGACTAGACCACTGTTAGACAGACTCTGTGTTAAGACTAGACCACTGTTAGACAGGCTCTGTGTTAAGACTAGACCACTGTTAGACAGACTCTGTGTTAAGACTAGACCACTGTTAGACAGACTCTGTGTTAAGACTAGACCACTGTTAGACAGGCTCTGTGTTAAGACTAGACCACTGTTAGACAGGCTCTGTGTTAAGACTAGACCACTGTTAGACAGGCTTTATGTTAAGACTAGACCACTGTTAGACAGACTTTATGTTAAGACTAGACCACTGTTAGACAGACTCTGTGTTAAGACTAGACCACTGTTAGACAGGCTCTGTGTTAAGACTAGACCACTGTTAGACAGGCTCTGTGTTAAGACTAGACCACTGTTAGACAGGCTCTGTGTTAAGACTAGACCACTGTTATACAGGCTCTGTGTTAAGACTAGACCACTGTTATACAGACTCTGTGTTAAGACTAGACCACTGTTATACAGGCTCTGTGTTAAGACTAGACAACTGTTATACAGGCTCTGTGTTTAGACTAGACCACTGTTAGACAGGCTCTGTGTTAAGACTAGACCACTGTTAGACAGGCTCTGTGTTAAGACTAGACCACTGTTATACAGGCTCTGTGTTAAGACTAGACCACTGTTAGACAGACTCTGTGTTAAGACTAGACCACTGTTAGACAGACTCTGTGTTAAGACTAGACCACTGTTAGACAGGCTCTGTGTTAAGACTAGACCACTGTTAGACAGGCTCTGTGTTAAGACTAGACCACTGTTAGACAGACTCTGTGTTAAGACTAGACCACTGTTAGACAGACTCTGTGTTAAGACTAGACCACTGTTAGACAGGCTCTGTGTTAAGACTAGACCACTGTTAGACAGGCTCTGTGTTAAGACTAGACCACTGTTAGACAGACTCTGTGTTAAGACTAGACCACTGTTAGACAGACTCTGTGTTAAGACTAGACTGTTATACAGGCTCTGTTAGACAGACCACTGTTCAGGCTCTGTGTTAAGACTAGACCACTGTTAGACAGGCTCTGTGTTAAGACTAGACCACTGTTAGACAGACTCTGTGTTAAGACTAGACCACTGTTAGACAGGCTCTGTGTTAAGACTAGACCACTGTTAGACAGGCTCTGTGTTAAGACTAGACCACTGTTAGACAGGCTCTGTGTTAAGACTAGACCACTGTTAGACAGACTCTGTGTTAAGACTAGACCACTGTTAGACAGACTCTGTGTTAAGACTAGACCACTGTTAGACAGGCTCTGTGTTAAGACTAGACCACTGTTAGACAGACTCTGTGTTAAGACTAGACCACTGTTAGACAGACTCTGTGTTAAGACTAGACCACTGTTAGACAGGCTCTGTGTATGTTTCCTTCCGGAACCACTGCAAGGCCAAAAACATCAGTGGCAGTTCTCTGCCTACGTCCCAAATGACTCCCTATTCCCTATATATAGTGCACTACTTTTGACCAGGGCCCTATGACAGCGCTGTGCACTACACAGGGAATAGGGTGCTATTCTGGACGCCACCCTGCATTGGGGTAATTTATAGAGGCAGTGGCACCAGACTCTTCCCGGCGCAGACAACAGACCAATAAATCCTCTCTTTTCCCCCACCTCCATTCTTCCCTGCTGCCATAACTTAATGGATGCTGAGTAAACATCAAATAAAGGTAGTGGCTGTAAATTATAGCCCCAGAAATACCCATTTCTGCCTGGTGGGATACGTTATCGTCCTTCTCATAGGAGAGCCCAGCATTCCCAAAGAGTCAACGTACAGCCATTAGCCAAAGAGTAGAATTTAGTTCACAGTACCTGTAGGCTAACGTCAATTGAAAAGATACCACATTCTATAGACTCTTCCGTTGTAAAGATACCACATTCTATAGACTCTTCCACTGTAAAGAGGGCCTTGGCCCTCTGTCTCCACACAGAGTATAGCGTCCCAACTGGCAGTGC
The DNA here is from genome assembly GCF_018296145.1 of Oncorhynchus tshawytscha. Classification (NCBI taxonomy): domain Eukaryota; kingdom Metazoa; phylum Chordata; class Actinopteri; order Salmoniformes; family Salmonidae; genus Oncorhynchus; species Oncorhynchus tshawytscha. Next base: position 153,596 of record NW_024609735.1, read on the forward strand.
ACCCTATTCCCTATGTAGTGCACTACTTTTGACCAGATACCTATGGGCCCTGCTGCGATTTGGGACGCAGGGAGTCTTCTCCTCAAGGAGTCAAATCACCTCACAGTGCCAGGAAACTGCCTGTCTGACTCCTTGGAACCAGGAGATTGTTGTGTTTCCTGAGAAGAACAGGGTGATATATTCTCTCCCTTCCCTCCCCCCCCCCTCCCTCCCTCCCCTCCTCCCTCCCTCCCTCCCCCGCCCCACTCCCTAACAGACCCAGCTGAGAGCTGGCTGCTCTGGTAGGGGAGAAAATGCAGCCCCACTCCCTAACACACCCAGCTGAGAGCTGACTGCTCTGGTAGGGGAGAGGACGCAGGCTGACTCTCTAACAGACCCAGCTGAGAGCTGGCTGCTCTGGTAGGGGAGAGGACGCAGGCTGACTCCCTAACAGACCCAGCTGAGAGCTGACTGCTCTGGTAGGGGAGAGGACGCAGGCTGACTCCCTAACAGACCCAGCTGAGAGCTGGCTAATCTGGTAGGGGAGAGGACGCAGGCTGACTCCCTAACAGACCCAGCTGAGAGCTGGCTAATCTGGTAGGGGAGAGGACGCAGGCTGACTCCCTAACAGACCCAGCTGAGAGCTGGCTGCTCTGGTAGAGGAGAAGATGCAGCCCCACTCCCTAACAGACCCAGCTGAGAGCTGGCTGCTCTGGTAGGGGAGAGGATGCAGGCTGACTCCCTAACAGACCCAGCTGAGAGCTGGCTGCTCTGGTAGGGGAGAGGATGCAGGCTGACTTCCTAACAGACCCAGCTGAGAGCTGGCTGCTCTGGTAGAGGAGAAGATGCAGCTCCACTCCCTAACAGACCCAGCTGAGAGCTGGCTGCTCTGGTAGGGGAGAGGATGCAGCTCCACTCCCTAACAGACCCAGCTGAGAGCTGACTGCTCTGGTAGGGGAGAGGATGCAGGCTGACTCCCTAACAGACCCAGCTGAGAGCTGGCTGCTCTGGTAGGGGAGAGGACGCAGGCTGACTCCCTAACAGACCCAGCTGAGAGCTGGCTGCTCTGGTAGGGGAGAGGATGCAGCCCCACTCCATAACAGACCCAGCTGAGAGCTGGCTGCTCTGGTAAAGGAGGAGAGGATGCAGGCTGATTCCCTAACAGACCCAGCTGAGAGCTGGCTGCTCTGGTAGGGGAGAGGATGCAGGCTGACTCCCTAACAGACCCAGCTGAGAGCTGGCTGCTCTGGTAGGGGAGAGGATGCAGGCTGACTCCCTAACAGACCCAGCTGAGAGCTGGCTGCTCTGGTAGGGGAGAGGATGCAGGCTGACTCCCTAACAGACCCAGCTGAGAGCTGGCTGCTCTGGTAGGGGAGAGGATGCAGGCTGACTCCCTAACAGACCCAGCTGAGAGCTGGCTGCTCTGGTAGGGGGAGAGGGCTGACTCCCTAACAGACCCAGCAGGCTGACTCAGGCCTAACAGACCCAGCTGAGAGCTGGCTGCTCTGGTAGGGGAGAGGATGCAGGCTGACCCCCTAACAGACCCAGCTGAGAGCTGGCTGCTCTGGTAGAGGAGAGGATGCAGGCTGACTCCCTAACAGACCCAGCTGAAAGCTGGCTGCTCTGGTAGGGGAGAGGGCGCAGGCTGACTCCCTAACAGACCCAGCTGAGAGCTGGCTGCTCTGGTAGGGGAGAGGATGCAGGCTGACTCCCTAACAGACCCAGCTGAGAGCTGGCTTGCTCTTTGATTCCTCTTTTCTGGAATAATTATTTGTCTGCTCTCCTTTTTTTCTGTCCATTCTATTCCTCCTTCCTTCCTCTGTCTGTTCTGTTTGTTTTAAAACTCAGGCAAATGGCTAAAAATAATAATCTGTAAATCTTAAAATCCTAAATTATCTTGGTTTTGTTATCATGGAAAATCTCAGGCAATTGCAAGCCATCCATGTGTTAAATACCACACAACACCACAGGCCCTACTAAAAACAAAACTTCAATGCATGACAGCCTGTCCCATGTTCCATAAACCTGTCGCACGCTGAGAGAAAACAGCATGGTGTTCGGAGTGCCAAATGGTACCCTGTTACCTATATAGTGGAGCTAAAGCTCTGGTCAAAAGTAGTGCACTACATAGGGAATAGGGTCCCCATAGGGCTCTGGTCAACAGTAGTGCACTATATAGGGAATAGGGTCCCATAGGGCTCTGGTCTAAAGTAGTGCACTACATAGGGAATAGGGTCCCCATAGGGCTCTGGTAAAAAGTAGTGTACTATATAGGGAATAGGGTCCCCATAGGGCTCTGGTCAAAAGTAGTGCACTATTTAGGGAATAGGGTCCCCATAGGGCTCTGGTCAAAAGTAGTGTACTATATAGGGAATAGGGTCCCCATAGGGTTCTGGTCAACAGTAGTGCACTACATAGGGAATAGACCAGGGGCCATTTGGTACGTCCCCATGGAGTCCAACCATTCAAATAAGTCTGTTACCAAGTCATGCTGAAGGATTTTGTTTTGTTCAGACAAGCTTAAAACAATGGGAAGATTTCTGAGTGAAACAATGATTATTCCAATTATTCGTAGCCTACAGCCTGGTTAGATAGCCAACCAATTACATAGTAATTGTCCTTCTCAGATCAGAGAAATATAGCCTCTTATACCAACCGGATGCTGCTAGCTTATAGATCCAGTCCACTGAGATGTTTCTCTACTTGTTCAAAGTATGAAGAAGTATGAATCAAATCAAATCCATTTATAAAGCCCTTCGTACATCAGCTGATATCTCAAAGTGCTGTACAGAAACCCAGCCTAAAACCCCAAACAGCAAGCAATGCAGGTGTAGAAGCACAGTGGCTAGGAAAAACTCCCTAGAAAGGCCAAAACCTATGACTGAGGCAGTAGCATCCACCACAAGGTGCTCTTTTCTATGACCTTTGAACTCCATGTGAACCCAATAGTTGCCTGAAATGAATTCGCAAAAGAAGAAAACTTGATTACTAAAAACTGAAGGATTCACACACACGCACCACGCACGCACGCACGCACGCACGCACGCACGCACACACACACACACACACACACACACACACACACACACACACACACACACACACACACACACACACACACACACACACACACACACAGGCACAGTCACACACACACACACACGCACACACACACACACACACACACACACACACACAGGCACAGTCACACACGCAGACACAGAACACACGCACGCATACACAGAGCACAGAAACTCAGTGGTCCCCCGGGCGATATAGGGGGGCATCAGCCTCGACCACATGGAACTATTTTCTGGGACCTTTAAACTTCATGTGAACCCAGCCCATCGCCTGACATGAACTGGACAGGGAACTGTCCAAAATATCCGTGCCCTATTGAAACATCTGCTATACTTTAGCTGGGCCATAAAATCTGAGATGTGTCTATTGTGTATCTTGCAGAAAGTGTTCAACAGTGATTAAAATTCCTTACTGGACACATAATGGAAACCAATAGCATGTCCCAAATAGCACCCTATTCCCTATTTAGTGCACTGCTTTTGACCAGAGTCGATATGGGCCCTGGTCAAAAGTAGTGCTCAATTATAGGGAATATGGTGCGATTTGGGACGCAAGCAACGTAACAGGGATAAGTGCCATTGGGGTTATATCAAAAGTCTAGAAGCTGAGTTGTTAGTTAAACATCAGAAATATCTGATACGTTCACCAAGAGAAACAGTTCCACCATAATAAACCTATTCATTCCAATTATTCAAGTGATTCAACTGGACTTACTGCCTTTGACAGGCACCATCAGCTGATATTCCAAGTGGTTACAAATGGTTCCCATGAAAACAGCAGACAGCTTGACCCTTCACAAACCGATAACATGAGAAATGGAATAACTTCGTTTCTGGTTATCATTTGAGTAAGGATGGGGGGGGGGGGAATATATATATTAAAGTGGCTGGAGTCTTTGAAAAATGCTCAGGCCTTCCTCCGACGCCGCCTGGTATATAGGTCCGGGATGGCAGGGAGCTCGGCCTTCCTCTGACACCGCCTGGTATAGAGGTCCTGGATGGCAGGGAGCTCAGCCTTCCTCCGACACCGCCTGGTATATAAGTCCGGGATGGCAGGGAGCTCGGCCTTCCTCTGACACCGCCTGGTATAGAGGTCCTGGATGGCAGGGAGCTCAGCCTTCCTCCGACACCGCCTGGTATATAGGTCTGGGATGGCAGGGAGATCGGCCTTCCTCCGACACCGCCTGGTATATAGGTCCGGGATGGCAGGGAGCTCGGCCTTCCTCTGACACCGCCTGGTATAGAGGTCCTGGATGGCAGGGAGCTCAGCCTTCCTCCGACACCGCCTGGTATATAGGTCCGGGATGGCAGGGAGCTCGGCCTTCCTCTGACACCGCCTGGTATAGAGGTCCTGGATGGCAGGGAGCTCAGCCTTCCTCCGACACCGCCTGGTATATAAGTCCGGGATGGCAGGGAGCTCGGCCTTCCTCTGACACCGCCTGGTATAGAGGTCCTGGATGGCAGGGAGCTCAGCCTTCCTCCGACACCGCCTGGTATATAGGTCTGGGATGGCAGGGAGATCGGCCTTCCTCCGACACCGCCTGGTATATAGGTCCGGGATGGCAGGGAGCTCGGCCTTCCTCTGACACCGCCTGGTATAGAGGTCCTGGATGGCAGGGAGCTCAGCCTTCCTCCGACACCGCCTGGTATATAGGTCCGGGATGGCAGGGAGCTCGGCCTTCCTCTGACACCGCCTGGTATAGAGGTCCTGGATGGCAGGGAGCTCAGCCTTCCTCCGACACCGCCTGGTATATAGGTCTGGGATGGCAGGGAGATCGGCCTTCCTCCGACACCGCCTGGTATATAGGTCCGGGATGGCAGGGAGCTTGGCCTTCCTCTGACACCGCCTGGTATAGAGGTCCTGGATGGCAGGGAGCTCGGAGCTCTGTCAAAGTAACCATCGGGTTCTTGGTCATCTCCCTGACCAAGGCCCCTCTCCCCCCATTGCTCAGTTTGGCCAGGCAGGACAGCTCTAGGAAGAGTCTTGATGGTTCCAATCTTCCTCCATTTAAGAATGATGGAGGCCACTGTGTTCTTGGGGACCTTCAACGGTGCATATAAATAAATAAAAAACGTTTTTCCTTTGTCATTATGGGGTATTGTGATGTCATTATGGGGTATTGTGATGTCATTATGGGGTATTGTGATGTCATTATGGGGTATTGTGATGTCATTATGGGGTATTGTGTGTAGATTGATGAGTAAATGTAAATGTGTTTTTATTGAATCCATTTCAGGCTGTAACGTAACAAGATGTGTAAAAAGTGAAGGGGTCTGAATAGTTTCCGAACACACTGTATTTGTCATCATTATATTCTGCGAATCACACGACTGCAAGGCATAGCTCCAGATTGAGGCAGGACACGTATCGAAGACAAGAACCGGGGAGGGTTAGGGGGAAGGTGTTGTTGGAAATGATTGGTAGATTAAGCCAATTAAGCCAATGCACAGGTTTCTCGTGGTCTTTCTATTGGCTTACAAAGGCGTTGGTCCTCCAGACTCTTTGCGCATTTGGGCAGAAGTGCCTGGGAACCAGATGACTACTCTGATGACAGAATAGAGGCTGTACAGGCCCTGTTTTAAGATTGAGAAGACACATTATAGTGTCTTTGTACAACACCAGCACGTACATCAAGAGGTTGGACTGACATACAGAAGGTTATGGGTTTACGTCCCTTGACAGGTAGCGGTCTGAGATGAAAGATTGATTAGTGGCAATGGGAAGTATTGAAGCCCCTCAGAACCTCAAAAACATTGTTTGATGGAAAACTTCAATGATCTGAGTGTTTCCTTTCAAACTTGTCCCTTGAATTATTCCTCCAACTGCATCTTGGGGTGGCTGGGTAGCCTAGTGGTTAGAGTGTAGAGGCAGCAGGGTAGGCTAGTGTAGAGTGTAGGGGCGGCAGGGTAGCCTAGTGGTTAGAGTGTAGAGGCAGCAGGGTAGCCTAGTGGTTAGAGTGTAGAGGCAGCAGGGTAGCCTAGTGGTTAGAGTGTAGAGGCAGCAGGGTAGCCTAGTGGTTAGAGTGTAGAGGCAGCAGGGTAGCCTAGTGGTTAGAGTGTAGAGGCAGCAGGGTAGCCTAGTGGTTAGAGTGTAGAGGCAGCAGGGTAGCCTAGTGGTTAGAGTGTAGAGGCGGCAGGGTAGCCTAGTGGTTAGAGTGTAGCCTAGTGGGGAGGCAGGCAGGGTAGCCTAGTGGTTAGAGTGTAGAGGCAGCAGGGTAGCCTAGTGGTTAGAGTGTAGAGGCGGCAGGGTAGCCTAGTGGTTAGAGTGTAGAGGCGGCAGGGTAGCCTAGTGGTTAGAGTGTAGAGGCGGCAGGGTAGCCTAGTGGTTAGAGTGTAGAGGCAGCAGGGTAGCCTAGTGGTTAGAGGCAGCAGGGTAGCCTGTGGTTAGAGTGTAGAGGCGGCAGGGTAGCCTAGTGGTTAGAGTGTAGAGGCAGCAGGGTAGCCTAGTGGTTAGAGTGTAGGGGCTAGTGGTTAGAGTGTAGAGGCAGGGTAGCCTAGTGGTTAGAGTGTAGAGGCAGCAGGGTAGCCTAGTGGTGGTTAGAGTGGTTGTAGAGGCAGCAGGGTAGCCTAGTGGTTAGAGTGTAGGGCGCAGGCAGGGTAGCCTAGTGGTTAGAGTGTAGAGGCAGCAGGGTAGCCTAGTGGTTAGAGTGTAGCAGGGGGGTGGCAGGGTAGCCTAGTGGTTAGAGTGTAGAGGCAGCAGGGTAGCCTAGTGGTTAGAGTGTAGGGGCGGCAGGGTAGCCTAGTGGTTAGGGTAGCCTAGTGGTTAGAGTGCAGCAGGGTAGCCTAGTGGTTAGAGTGTAGAGGCAGCAGGGTAGCCTAGTGGTTAGAGTGTAGGGGCAGCAGGGTAGCCTAGTGGTTAGAGTGTAGAGGCAGCAGGGTAGCCTAGTGGTTAGAGTGTAGAGGGCAGGGTAGCCTAGTGGTTAGAGTGTAGGGGCGGCAGGGTAGCCTAGTGGTTTAGGGGCGGCAGGGTAGCCTAGTGGTTAGAGCTGGTTGGGCTAGGGTAAGTGGTTAGAGTGTAAGTTCAAGCCTAGTGGTTAGAGCTGTATGGGCAAGGGTACAAAGCTCTGTCTGTTCTGCCCCTGAACAGGCAGTTAACCCACTGTTCCTAGGCCGTCATTGAAAATAAGAATTTGTTCTTAACTAAAGGTAAAATAAATAAAAAATTAAAAAATCTGTTCTGTGTTGGAGAAACCAGTGGAGCTCCACTTTATCCCATGTAGGGAGTAGCAGGTATCAACTGGTTCCTCTCCAGGACCCATTCAGGTTTGGGGAAACACTGTCAAAGGAACACGAGGAAATAGAGGCTGAATGAAGTAAAACAGTTTTAATAACAGCACTGTTGACCTTTTTATCCTTATTAAACTGCCATTAGAATTCAAACCATCGCGTTTGGCAATGAGGCTGCACTGAGCTTCAGAAGTTGTATTGACCTCAGTCTCGCAGGCCAATAAGTGAGCAGGCCCAAATGTCACAGAGACTGTGGCCAGTGTTCTGTCAAACCCACGTCATTAGCACTATAATGTTATCCCAGTTATGACTAACTCTGAAACGCATGTTTTCAGATCGCATCATACAGGCTGTGGAATAGGTTAGGAGTCTGTTCAGCTCGCAGACATTGGTTGGTGGCAGGAAGTGAACACAAACACACACACACACAAAGTTTAATTTTACACACAGTTACACACAGGCACCAGAGACATACAGACCGACAGACATGCAGACAGACTCTCCTAGAGGGGTTATGAAATCAGCCATCTATCCTAGCCCACTGGGCACAGACATGCAGACAGACTCTCCTAGAGGGGTTATGAAATCAGCCATCTATCCTAGCCCACTGGGCACAGACATGCAGACAGACTCTCCTAGAGGGGTTATGAAATCAGCCATCTATCCTAGCCCACTGGGCACAGACATGCAGACTAGAGGGGTTATGAAATCAGCCATCTAGACTCAGACTCACCTAGAGGGGTTATGAAATCAGCCATCTATCCTAGCCCACTGGGCACAGACATGCAGACAGACTCTCCTAGAGGGGTTATGAAATCAATCTATTTGGGCACAGACATGCAGACAGACTCTCTAGAGGGGTTATGAAATATCCTAGCCCACTGGGCACAGACATGCAGCCCACTGAGGGGTTATGAAATCAGCCATCTATCCTAGCCCACACAGACATGCAGACAGACTCTCCTAGAGGGGTTATGAAATCAGCCATCTATCAGCCATCCTAGCCCACTGGGCACAGACATGCAGACAGACTCTCCTAGAGGGGTTATGAAATCAGCCATCTATCCTAGCCCACTGGGCACAGACATGCAGACAGACTCTCCTAGAGGGGTTATGAAATCAGCCATCTATCCTAGCCCACTGGGCACAGACATGCAGACAGACTCTCATAGAGGGGTTATGAAATCAGCCATCTATCCTAGCCCACTGGGCACAGAGACATACAGACTCTCCTAGAGGGGTTATGAAATCAGCCATCTATCCTAGCCCACTGGGCACAGACATGCAGACAGACTCTCCTAGAGGGGTTATGAAATCAGCCATCTATCCTAGCCCACTGGGCACCGACATCAATTCAACGTCTATTCCACGTCGGTTTAATGTAATTTCATTGAAATCACATGGAAACAACGTTGATTCAACCAGTGTGTGCCCAGTTGGATATATGTGATGTCATCTCCCTCCCAGAGAGCAGAGAGGGTACAGAACAGCCTCCAACACTAGCACCTCCCAGACAGGACCGGGTTAGTCCTAGGTTGTGTTCAAAATGGCACCCTATTCCCTATAAAGTGCACTATGTACAATAGGGCCCTGGTCAAAAGTAGTGCACTATGTAGGAAATAGGGTGCCATTTGAGATGAAGCGCTAGTGTACGGCCTGGATGGCCATTAATCACAGTACTCTGCCCTGTCTGTCCTGTCTGTCTGCTGGGCCTTCAGAGGTGCATAGTGTACGGCCTGGATGGCCATTGGGTCACAGTACTGTCTGCCCTGTCCGTCTGCTGGGCCTTCAGAGGTGCATAGTGCACGGCCTGGATGGCCATTAGTCACAGTACTCTGCCCTGTCCGTCTGCTGGGCCTTCAGAGGTGCATAGTGTACGGCCTGGATGGCCATTAGTCACAGTACTCTGCCCTGTCTGTCTGCTGGGGCCTTCAGAGGTGCATAGTGGACGGCCTGGATGGCCATTAGTCACTCTGCCCAGTGCCCTGTCTGCCCTGTCCGTCTGCTGGGCCTTCAGAGGTGCATAGTGGACGGCCTGGATGGCCATTAGTCACAGTACTCTGCCCTGTCCGTCTGCTGGGCCTTCAGAGGTGCATAGTGCACGGCCTGGATGGCCATTAGTCACAGTACTCTGCCCTGTCCGTCTGCTGGGCCTTCAGAGGTGCATAGTGTACGGCCTGGATGGCCATTAGTCACAGTACTCTGCCCTGTCTGTCTGCTGGGGCTTCAGAGGTGCATAGTGGACGGCCTGGATGGCCATTAGTCACAGTACTCTGCCCTCTGCCCTGTCTGCCCTGTCTATCTGCTGGGCCTTCAGAGGTGCATAGTGCACGGCCTGGATGGCCATTAGTCACAGTACTCTGCCCTGTCTGCCCTGTCCGTCTGCTGGGCCTTCAGAGGTGCATAGTGCACGGCCTGGATGGCCATTAGTCACAGTACTCTGCCCTGTCTGCCCTGTCTGCCCTGTCTGCCCTGTCCGTCTGCTGGGCCTTCAGAGGTGCATAGTGCACGGCCTGGATGGCCATTAGTCACAGTACTCTGCCCTGTCTGCCCTGTCCGTCTGCTGGGCCTTCAGAGGTGCATAGTGCACGGCCTGGATGGCCATTAGTCACAGTACTCTGCCCTGTCTGCCCTGTCTGCCCTGTCTGCTGGGCCTTCAGAGGTGCATAGTGCACGGCCTGGATGGCCATTAGTCACAGTACTCTGCCCTGTCTGCCCTGTCCGTCTGCTGGGCCTTCAGAGGTGCATAGTGCACGGCCTGGATGGCCATTAATCACAGTACTCTGCCCTGTCTGCCCTGTCTGCCCTGTCTGCCCTGTCTGCCCTGTCCGTCTGCTGGGCCTTCAGAGGTGCATAGTGCACGGCCTGGATGGCCATTAGTCACAGTACTCTGCCCTGTCTGCCCTGTCTGTCTGCTGTCCGGGCCTTCAGAGGTGCATAGTGCACGGCCTGGATGGTCATTAGTCACAGTACTCTGCCCTCTGCCCTGTCTGCCCTGTCTGCCCTGTCTGCTGGGCCTTCAGAGGTGCATAGTGCACGGCCTGGATGGCCATTAGTCACAGTACTCTGCCCTGTCTGCCCTGTCCGTCTGCTGGGCCTTCAGAGGTGCATAGTGCACGGCCTGGATGGCCATTAATCACAGTACTCTGCCCTGTCTGCCCTGTCTGCCCTGTCTGCCTGTCTGTCTGCTGGGCCTTCAGAGGTGCATAGTGCACGGCCTGGATGGCCATTGTCACAGTACTCTGCCCTGTCTGCCCTGTCTGTCTGCTGGGCCTTCAGAGGTGCATAGTGCACGGCCTGGATGGTCATTAATCACAGTACTCTGCCCTGTCTGCCCTGTCTGCCCTGTCTGCCCTGTCCGTCTGCCTTCAGAGGTGCATAGTGCACGGCGGAAATATTTCACATGTTACGCTATGTGCGTAGGTTAGACTTCCTATCACACTCTCTTGAATTATGCTCTGAATTCGGATGCATACTCTTTATTTTCTTGCCTGAGTGCGATTGGGGAGACAAACATGCAAAAAGGGACTTGGTTGGAAGGGCTGTCACTGAGTTTTGATTTCTGGAGACCACAGGATATAATGTTGTATGTGACTGATACACAAATCCACTAGATTTGACATAATGAGAGCAAACTGATTTGGCTCTGGGTTTTCCTGGTACTGTAATTGTAGCTTATTACAGTAGGAAATACAGTAGATCACCTAAAACCATAGGCCTGAGATAGAGAGCCTGAACAAATCATCATGTATTTCACTAGGCTATTTTGTTAATAATTCAAGATCAATTATCCAAGTCAAGGAGTACACATAAAACACTCTTTTTTTAATCGCTCTGTTGTTTTGCTAATAGATTTTTCTGTGTTACATCATAGAAAATACAGAAAGGCCAAGGCATCAACATACAGAAGGACTAGTTCAGGGCATCAACATACAGAAGGACTAGGTCAGGGCATCAAGATACAGAAGGACTAGTTCAGGGCATCAACATACAGAAGGACTAGTTCAGGGCATCAACATACAGAAGGACTAGTTCAGGGCATCAACATATAGAAGGACTAGGTCAGGGCATCAAGATACAGAAGGACTGGTTCAGGGCATCAAGATACAGAAGGACTGGTTCAGGGCATCAACATACAGAAGGACTAGTTCAGGGCATCAACATACAGAAGGACTGGTTCAGGGCATCAAGATACAGAAGCACTAGTTCAGGGCATCAAGATACAGAAGGACTAGTTCAGGGCATCAAGATACAGAAGGACTAGTTCAGGGCATCAAGATACAGAAGGACTAGTTCAGGGCATCAAGATACAGAAGGACTAGTTCAGGGCATCAAGATACAGAAGGACTAGTTCAGGGCATCAAGATACAGAAGGACTAGTTCAGGGCATCAAGATACAGAAGGACTAGTTCAGGGCATCAAGATACAGAAGGACTAGAACATGTATTTTCTATTCTATTTACATTCTCAATTACAATACAATGATATTTTACATTTCTCCAAGTTTCTCTCCCGGTGTGGATGGCTTTGACGTAGAGTTTTCATGGTCTTGCTCCAGAGGAATGCACCAGACCCAGTCAGCAAACACACAACTGTGAAGTCTGACATTTTTCAACTTCCAGAGAGAACACTATTTGACCAGCAGTGAATCAAGTCACTGACAGCAGCAGCAGAGAGAGCTGCTCTGAATCTCAGGTCACATTAATAAGATGCTTTTCCAGCAGCTGCTCTTTGGCGGGAGCATGAATAGGGAGATATGTGTCCCAAAATTACACCCTATTCCATATATCCACCTATATATATATAGCTGCTGTGTGCACTATGTAGGGAATATGGTGCCGTTTGGGACGTAGCCTAGGGGTAGAAGGAATTGGAAGCAGCATTGTTTTAGGTGTAGGGGTGATGAATCCCGAGATATTTCATTAATTATTATGACTGGTGATAAATGAAGAATGGAAACAGTGTTTCATGGAAAGCAGAGGAATGCAGAGCTGGACTCCAAAATAGGAATTGAATCAAATCTGGAGCTTAGAATGCCAATCAAACCTTATCTGCAGCTGCTGTGAATCAGCCAATCAAACCTTAGTGTTATCTGCAGCTGCTGTGAATCAGCCAATCAAACCAATCAAACCAATTAGTGTTATCTGCAGCTGCTGTGAATCAGCCAATCAAACCTTAGTGTTATCTGCAGCTGCTGTGAATCAGCCAATCAAACCTTAGTGTTATCTGCAGCTGCTGTGAATCAGCCAATCAAATCTTAGTGTTATCTGCAGCTGCTGTGAATCTGCCAATCAAATCTTAGTGTTACCTGCAGCTGCTGTGAATCAGCCAATCAAATCTTAGTGTTATCTGCAGCTGCTGTGAATCAGCCAATCAAATCTTAGTGTTATCTGCAGCTGCTGTGAATCAGCCAATCAAACCTTAGTGTTACCTGCAGCTGCTGTGAATCAGCCAATCAAATCTTAGTGTTACCTGCAGCTGCTGTGAATCAGCCAATCAAACCTTAGTGTTACCTGCAGCTGCTGTGAATCAGCCAATCAAATCTTAGTGTTACCTGCAGCTGCTGTGAATCAGCCAATCAAACCTTAGTGTTACCTGCAGAATGATGAATGCAAAGCACTGGAGCCAGAATGATGTGTGTGGTTTCATCTAAATGATCGTAGTGTAGATCAATATATATCAATAATTCCAGCGATAACCAATGTATTCGACGCACGTGACAAATACATTTTGATTAGATTTGATTTTGTTCAATAAATTCGATGAGAAAAGGGAATCTCATGGTGGTCTGAACACGGGGTCATTCTCATGATGTGTTCTTGTTATTATTGTTATTATTGCCATAAAGGAAGAAATCAACCTTTGGAACATATTTCTTGGACAATTGGCTCTTTTCGATAACAATTTCTGAGGACTCAGTGTTTTCACTTTTTCATTTCCCCAACAGTACGTTGGCAGAGACCTGTATATCGGTACCAGTAAGTTTAGTTCCTTCAGAGATCAGAATCGGACCCCAAAAACACATTGGTTGGCCACTACAAAGCACACTGCACAGCCACCATTCAAAGCAAGCTCATCATGCTGACGTATAGGCACACATAGTATCCCAAATGGCACCCTATTTGCTACATAGTTCACTACTTTTTGACCAAGGCCCATAGGGCCCATAGTGTCAGAAGTAGTGCACTATATAGGGAAAAGGGTGCCATACATTACACCACCAAGGTCATCAGTGATGTCCACACTACACAGTCCAATACTTTACAACTGGCCAAATCCCCATCTCCAACTGGCCAAGTCACCATCTCCAACTGGCCAAGTCCCCATCTCCAACTGGCCAAAAGCCCTATCTCCAACTGGCCAAAAGCCCCATCTCCAACTGGCCAAAAGCCCCATCTCCAACTGACCAAAAGCCCATCTCATCTCCAACTGGCCAAATCCCCATCTCCAACTGGCCAAAAAAAGCCCCATCTCCAACTGGCCAAAAGCCCCATCTCCAACTGGCCAAGTCCCCATCTCCAACTGGCCAAGTCCCCATCTCCAACTGGCCAAATCCCCAAACCCCATCTCCGACTGGCCAAATCCCCATCTCCGACTGGCCAAATCCCCATCTCCAACTGGCCAAATCCCCATCTCCAACTGTCCCCATCTCCAACTGGCCAAGTCCCCATCTCCAAAATCCCCATCTCCAACTGTCCAAATCCCCATCTCCAACTGGCCAAGTCCCCATCTCCAACTGGACAAATCCCCATCTCCAACTGGATCCCCAAATCCCCATCTCCAACTGGACAAATCCCCATCTCCAACTGACCAAGTCCCCATCTGACACAAATCTCAACGGTCTCTGTGCCAGACAGAGGGGCGACTAAAGAACATGCCCAGGCTGAACAACACTGGAAGACACTGGGGTGCCGTTTGAGACTCAGACATGGTATTTTAAAACACTGGCCAACACAGTGGTGATGTCACTCATGTGGGCTGATTCAGCCAGTTGCCTCATTTGTCCTACTTCAGAGTCCCCAGAGGCACCCACCACACCATAACAAAATCTCCGTTAGATAAAACCCAGATGGAGTAGCCATCTAAGTTCCCCATCCCTAGATTTGTAATTATGCAGCCAGCAAACGTTCCAAAGACAAGCCTCTTGCCCACTGACTGCTGACTGACATCTAAAGGAGCCACCATGGTGGAAGAGGGGCTTTACTGGTTTCTCTATTCTGCAGCCAAACTAGATCGACCAGTGTGATATCTATTCCTCAGCCAAACCAGATTGACCAGTGTGATATCTATTCCTCAGCCAAACCAGATCGACCAGTGTGATATCTATTCCTCAGCCAAACCAGATCGACCAGTGTGATATCTATTCCTCAGCCAAACCAGATTGACCAGTGTGATATCTATTCCTCAGCCAAACCAGATCGACCAGTGTGATATCTATTCCTCAGCCAAACCAGATCGACCAGTGTGATATCTATTCCTCAGCCAAACCAGATCGACCAGTGTGATATCTATTCCTCAGCCAAACCAGATCGACCAGTGTGATATCTATTCCTCAGCCAAACCAGATCGACCAGTGTGATATCTATTCCTCAGCCAAACCAGATCGACCAGTGTGATATCTATTCTGCAATCAAACTAGATCGACCAGTGTGATATCTATTCTGCAGTCAAACTAGAACTATTTTAATTCCAGAGATGTAATGAGCACAATAATGAAAATCAGGGAACAGAGGAACTAGTTTGAAGTAGGTTCATTTGAATGATCATGAAAAATGTTGATTATTGATATGAATAGCAGCAGTAAAACTGTCAAATGAGCTTATGTGTTCTAAATACTAGTAACATAGCCTTCCTCTGTGTGCGAAGAACTCAGGATCTAACAGGAAAATGTGAGTCTCATCCTGATCCAATCAGATGTCAGAATTCCCAGACTCTACCAGGGCCAGGGGGTTAATCCCTCCATCATCCCCTTCCTTCCTCCCTCCCTTCTCCTTCCCCTCCTCCATCCCTCCTCCTTCCCCTCCTCCATCCCTCCTCCTTCCCCTCCTCCTTCCCCTCCTCCTTCCCTCCTCCATCCCTCCTCCATCCCTCCTCCATCCCTCCTCCTTCCCCTCCTCCATCCCTCCTCCTTCCCCTCTTCCATTCCTCCTCCCCTCCTTCATTCCTCCTTCACGCGTCACTGTGTCGTTAGACAGGACCGTTATAAATGGCTCTGCACACACTTCTGAAGCACGCCAAAGGGATTTACAGAGCTTCAGCAAGATACAAAGGAGGGAAAAGTCTACACAGAGAAAACGACCTTTCACTGAATCAGGATGTCTAAGCTTGCAGAGAGAACCCTTTTCGTTTTCTACATTTCAACACAGGTAAATAAATTCAGTTGACGTTACAGAGTAGGCTCATCCAAACTATATTATGTGAAGAATATAAAAGCAAGGAGCAACAACTTTGAAAAGTCACACTTGAACACAGTTTTCCCTTTTTTTCTCCAGATTTGCTCCCAGATCTTGGCGCAGGTGTGTCAGACAAGGTGCCTCTGTCCG
This sequence comes from Oncorhynchus tshawytscha, assembly GCF_018296145.1. Classification (NCBI taxonomy): domain Eukaryota; kingdom Metazoa; phylum Chordata; class Actinopteri; order Salmoniformes; family Salmonidae; genus Oncorhynchus; species Oncorhynchus tshawytscha. The sequence continues at coordinate 169,425 of NW_024609735.1, forward strand.
CAGGAGCCTCCGATGTGCGCCCCCGGGGTCCAGTTGATTCTGGATGACTGCGCATGCTGTCTGGTCTGTGCGAGGCAGAAAGGAGAGGCGTGCTCGGAAATAAGTCCCTGTGATACACACAGGGGTCTGAACTGCGACTACACGGCCGATGTACACCAGAGGACAGGTGTCTGTGTCGGTGAGTCATTTGTTAATTATGTTGAACCAGTGATGTTCTAGTGTAGGTGTCAGAACGGGGTAGATTCCCTGGCCTTGTCTCAATTGGATTTGCTCAACTCCTGCGTACCTCTCGTCTTCTCTCGCCTCCTTTTGGAAAAGGTCAAAGGTAATCGAAGAGTGGCAGCGAGGACCCCGCCCCTATCTAAGAGCAATTGATGATGATGATGATCATGATGATGATGATCATGATGATGATGATGACAATTCACATTCATTTGAAGACACAAACACTTACACTTGGATTTTATCCAGATATGAGTATTGGAAATTAAAAATGTCAAATAATGATTTGTGCTTTTCTTGTGTCCTCCTCTCTTCCACAGCACATGAGGGAGACATCTGCCTCTTGGACGGTTCAGTGTACCAGAACGGAGAGACCTTCTTCCCCAGCTGCAAGTATCAGTGCACCTGCAGGGACGGTCAGATCGCCTGCGTGCCGCGCTGCAACCTGGACGTGATGCTGCCGGGCCCAGACTGCCCTCTACCCAGGAAGGTGGCGGTCCCAGGGGAGTGCTGTGAGAAGTGGGTATGTGAGCCCCAACCAGAGGCCAGTGCCTTGGGCAGCTTTGCCATGGCTGGTAAGCACTCAGTCTATCTGCACTCAAATCAGATCAAAATGTTATTTGTCACATGTGCTGAATACAACAGGTGTTGTAGACCTTACAGTGAAATGCTGAATACAACAGGTGTAGTAGACCTTACAGTGAAATGCTGAATACAACAGGTGTAGTAGACCTTACAGTGAAATGCTGAATACAACAGGTGTAGTAGAACAGTGAAATGCTGAATACAACAGGTGTAGTAGACCTTACAGTGAAATGCTGAATACAACAGGTGTAGTAGTACAGTGAAATGCTGAATACAACAGGTGTAGTAGACCTTACAGTGAAATGCTGAATACAACAGGTGTAGTAGACCTTACAGTGAAATGCTGAATACAACAGGTGTAGTAGACCTTACAGTGAAATGCTGAATACAACAGGTGTAGTAGACCTTACAGTGAAATGCTGAATACAACAGGTGTAGTAGACCTTACAGTGAAATGCTGAATACAACAGGTGTAGTAGACCTTACAGTGAAATGCTGAATACAACAGGTGTAGTAGACCTTACAGTGAAATGCTGAATACAACAGGTGTAGTAGACCTTACAGTGAAATGCTGAATACAACAGGTGTAGTAGACCTTACAGTGAAATGCTGAATACAACAGGTGTAGTAGACCTTACAGTGAAATGCTGAATACAACAGGTGTAGTAGACCTTACAGTGAAATGCTGAATACAACAGGTGTAGTAGACCTTACAGTGAAATGCTGAATACAACAGGTGTAGGTAGACCTTACAGTGAAATGCTGAATACAACAGGTGTAGTAGACCTTACAGTGAAATGCTGAATACAACAGGTGTAGTAGACCTTACAGTGAAATGCTGAATACAACAGGTGTAGTAGACCTTACAGTGAAATGCTGAATACAACAGGTGTAGTAGACCTTACAGTGAAATGCTGAATACAACAGGTGGTAGACCTTACAGTGAAAGAATACAACAGGTGTAGTAGACCTTACAGTGAAATGCTGAATACAACAGGTGTAGTAGAACAGTGAAATGCTGAATACAACAGGTGTAGTAGACCTTACAGTGAAATGCTGAATACAACAGGTGTAGTAGACCTTACAGTGAAATGCTGAATACAACAGGTGTAGTAGACCTTACAGTGAAATGCTGAATACAACAGGTGTAGTAGACCTTACAGTGAAATGCTGAATACAACAGGTGTAGTAGACCTACAGTGAAATGCTGAATACAAAAGTAGACCTGAAATGCTGAATACAACAGGTGTAGTAGACCTTACAGTGAAATGCTGAATACAACAGGTGTAGTAGACCTTACAGTGAAATGCTGAATACAAATAGTAGAACAGTGGTGAATAGTGTAGTAGACCTTACAGTGAAATGCTGAATACAGGTGTAGTAGAACAGGTGAATACAACAGGTGTAGTAGACCTTACAGTGAAATGCTGAATACAACAGGTGTAGTAGAATACAACAGGTGTAGTAGACCTTACAGGGAAATGCTGAATACAACAGGTGTAGGTAGACCTTACAGTGAAATGCTGAATACAACAGGTGTAGTAGACCTTACAGTGAAATGCTGAATACAACAGGTGTAGTAGACCTTACAGGGAAATGCTGAATACAACAGGTGTAGGTGACCTTACAGTGAAATGCTGAATACAACAGGTGTAGTAGACCTTACAGTGAAAGCTGAATACAACAGGTGTAGTAGACCTTACAGTGAAATGCTGAATACAACAGGTGTAGTAGACCTTACAGTGAAATGCTGAATACAACAGGTGTAGTAGACCTTACAGTGAAATGCTGAATACAACAGGTGTAGTAGACCTTACAGTGAAATGCCGAATACAACAGGTGTAGGTAGACCTTACAGGGAAATGCTGAATACAACAGGTGTAGGTAGACCTTACAGTGAAATGCTGAATACAACAGGTGTAGTAGACCTTACAGTGAAATGCTGAATACAACAGGTGTAGGTAGACCTTACAGGGAAATGCTGAATACAACAGGTGTAGGTAGACCTTACAGTGAAATAATTTCTGACAAGCCCTTAACCAACAATGCAGTTTTAAGAAAAATAAGTGTTAAGTAAAAAATAGATAAGTAAAAAAGTATTAAATAACAAATAACAAATAATTAAAGAGCATCAGTAAAATAACAATTAAATATCAAATAACAATGAATTAAAGAGTAGCAGTAAAATAACAGTCTCTAGTGTCCTACATAGCAGATAGGGTTCCACGTGGGACGCAGTTCCTCTCTCTACTTCTCTCTGCTTCTGACGTGACTGGTACTGTGGTGCAAGCCACAAAGTCAAGAGACAGATTCTGGCATGCCTCTAGGTTGACCTGGCTGGCTCTGTGTGAAGGGAAATGCTGAATTGCCTCGGAGTACAGAGAGAGAGACTCACAAAGCAAGTTGATTTATCCCCGGAAGCCTCGGTGTAGAACTCTGGAGCCAAAACATTCCATTTCGTGTTCTCTGGAATGTGATGCACCTTGGATCGTTCTTAATCTGTGATCAATGGACTTTAGGCACCTAAAGAAATTCCGATAGAACTGTGAATTGTATTACCTGTATACCGATTATACACCAATGTAGGGGAATTAATTATGCAAACCACACAGATCCCAATACCAGCCAAACATACGTTTCCTCTGATGCACTTTTGACCAGTAATTCTTACATCCATCAATCTAGTGTGCATCTGTATTTCCTATGGCAACAACATCTGTCTCATCCGGTGTGTCTCTCCCTGTCCTCCCGTACAGCCTACAGACAGGAGGAGACAGTGGGGGTTTGACTCGTGGGACCCCAGTACTAACTGCATAGAGCAGACTACGGAGTGGGGCGCCTGCTCTCGGACCTGTGGCATGAGCATCTCCACCCGGGTCACCAACAAGAACCCCGCTGTGAGATGGTCAAGCAGACGCGTCTGTGCATCGTCAGGCCCTGCGACAAACAGCAGCAGGATGTTCCTAAGGTAGGATACTCAACCCACTGTTACTATACTAATACCAGCAGCAGGATGTTCCTAAGGTAGGATACTCAACCCACTGTTACTATACTAATACCAGCAGTAGGATATTCCTAAGGTAGGATACTCAACCCACTGTTACTATACTAATACCAGCAGTAGGATATTCCTAAGGTAGGATACTCAACCCACTGTCACTATACTAATACCAGTAGCAGGATGTTCCTAAGGTAGGATACTCAACCCACTGTCACTATACTAATACCAGTAGCAGGATGTTCCTAAGGTAGGATACTCAACCCACTGTTACTATACTAATACCAGTAGCAGGATGTTCCTAAGGTAGGATACTCAACCCACTGTTACTATACTAATACCAGTAGCAGGATGTTCCTAAGGTAGGATACTCAACCCACTGTTACTATACTAATACCAGTAGCAGGATGTTCCTAAGGTAGGATACTCAACCCACTGTTACTATACTAATACCAGTAGCAGGATGTTCCTAAGGTAGGATACTCAACCCACTGTTACTATACTAATACCAGTAGCAGGATGTTCCTAAGGTAGGATACTCAACCCACTGTTACTATACTAATACCAGTAGCAGGATGTTCCTAAGGTAGGATACTCAACCCACTGTTACTATACTAATACCAGTAGCAGGATGTTCCTAAGGTAGGATACTCAACCCACTGTTACTATACTAATACCAGCAGTAGGATATTCCTAAGGTAGGATACTCAACCCACTGTTACTATACTAATACCAGCAGTAGGATATTCCTAAGGTAGGATACTCAACCCACTGTTACTATACTAATACCAGTAGCAGGATGTTCCTAAGGTAGGATACTCAACCCACTGTTACTATACTAATACCAGTAGCAGGATGTTCCTAAGGTAGGATACTCAACCCACTGTTACTATACTAATACCAGTAGCAGGATGTTCCTAAGGTAGGATACTCAACCCACTGTTACTATACTAATACCAGTAGCAGGATGTTCCTAAGGTAGGATACTCAACCCACTGTTACTATACTAATACCAGTAGCAGGATGTTCCTAAGGTAGGATACTCAACCCACTGTCACTATACTAATACCAGTAGCAGGATGTTCCTAAGGTAGGATACTCAACCCACTGTCACTATACTAATACCTAGCAGGATGTTCCTAAGGTAGGATACTCAACCCACTGTCACTATACTAATACCAGCAGTAGGATATTCCTAAGGTAGGATACTCAACCCACTGTTACTATACTAATACCAGCAGTAGGATATTCCTAAGGTAGGATACTCAACCCACTGTCACTAATACTAGGATACCAGTAGGCAAGGATGTTCCTAAGGTAGGATACTCAACCCACTGTTACTATACTAATACCAGCAGCAGGATGTTCCTAAGGTAGGATACTCAACCCACTGTCACTATACTAATACCAGTAGTAGGATATTCCTAAGGTAGGATACTCAACCCACTGTCACTATACTAATACCAGCAGTAGGATATTCCTAAGGTAGGATACTCAACCCACTGTTACTATACTAATACCAGCAGCAGGATATTCCTAAGGTAGGATACTCAACCCACTGTTACTATACTAATACCAGCAGTAGGATATTCCTAAGGTAGGATACTCAACCCACTGTTACTATACTAATACCAGCAGTAGGATATTCCTAAGGTAGGATACTCAACCCACTGTTACTATACTAATACCAGCAGTAGGATATTCCTAAGGTAGGATACTCAACCCACTGTTACTGTACTAATACCAGCAGTAGGATATTCCTAAGGTAGGATACTCAACCCACTGTTACTATACTAATACCAGCAGTAGGATATTCCTAAGGTGGGATACTCAACCCACTGTCACTGTACTAATAATACAAACCAAATCCCAGTTGTAGAGGGAAAGTACATCAGGAATTTAAATAGCAGAATAGAAGTTCAAGTGCAACATGCCATTCCGCCTAAATGCAAATCTTCCGACTAACAAAACTCACAAGAGCTCTGACAAAATACAGGAAAGAAGTATTCCGGGGTTTCGCCAACTGACAACCATTTCCTCCTCTAAATCCTCAGAGAGGAAGCAAGTGCCTGAGGATGAAGAAGGCGGTGAAACCCGTCCGGTTCAGCTATAAGAACTGCACCAGCGTGCTGACCTACAAGCCCCGGTACTGTGGTGTGTGTACGGACGGGCGTTGCTGCACCCCCCACAGCACCGAGACAGTGCAGGTGGAGTTCCAATGTGCTCAGGGTAAAGCCGTCAAGAAACCCGTTATGTTCATCAACACCTGCGCCTGCCACTACCACTGTCCCAGAGACAACGTTGTGTATCGACCATCAGACCTGGTCTACAGCGGTTACAGGTTATAACGCTGTTACCACAGACACAACGACAGTTTCTCCTATTCCTCCGTGACAGTAGTACTGTACTGTAGTCGGGTGACTCTATATGTTGGTGACTCTATATGTTCTTGACAACATCTTCCTGAAGGTGTATGGTTGGTCTCATGAGGGAGAATCTCAATTGCATACTTATCGTGTTCCTCTCTCCTCGCCTCCTTTTCAAAACCCATTGGATGAGAAAGCCAGATGTCCCTCCCCTCTGACATTCTCCTCCAATGGGTTTTGAGAAGGAGGCGAGGAGAGAGTGTGCGAGGAGAGAGGGCGCGAGGAGAGAGAGAGTGAGGAAAGAGGGCGCGAGGAGAGAGGGCGCGAGGAGAGAGTGTGCGAGGAGAGAGTGTGCGAGGAGAGAGGGCGCGAGAGAGAGAGAGTGAGGAAAGAGGGCGCGAGAGAGAGGGGCGAGGAGAGAGTGTGCGAGGAGAGAGTGTGCGAGGAGAGAGGACGCGAGGAGAGAGAGCGTGAGGAAAGAGGGCGTGAGGAGAGAGGAGAGAGGACGCGAGGAGAGAGTGTGCGAGAGAGAGTGTGCGAGGAGAGAGGGCGCGAGGAGAGAGTGTGCGAGAGAGAGGGCGCGAGGAGAGAGTGTGCGAGGAGAGAGGGCGCGAGGAGAGAGTGTGCGAGGAGAGAGTGTGCGAGGAGAGAGGGCGCGAGGAGAGAGTGTGCGAGGAGAGAGGGCGCGAGGAGAGAGTGTGCGAGAGAGAGTGTGCGAGGAGAGAGGCGCGAGGAGAGAGTGTGCGAGGAGAGAGGGCGCGAGGAGAGAGAGCGTGAGGAAAGAGGGCGTGAGGAGAGAGGAGAGAGGACGCGAGGAGAGAGTGTGCGAGGAGAGAGAGAGTGAGGAGAGAGGACACGAGGAGAGAGTGTGCGAGGAGAGAGAGAGAGAGTGAGAGAGAGAGAGTGAGGAGAGAGGACGCGAGGAGAGAGTGTGCGAGGAGAGAGAGAGTGAGGAGAGAGAGAGTGAGGAGAGAGGACACGAGAGAGAGTGTGCGAGAGAGAGAGAGTGAGAGAGAGAGAGTGAGGAGAGAGGGCGTGAGGAGAGATGAGAGGACGCGAGGAGAGAGTGTGCGAGGAGAGAGAGAGTGAGGAGAGAGAGAGTGAGTGAGGAGAGAGGACGCGAGGAGAGAGTGTGCGAGAGGAGAGAGAGTGAGGAGAGAGAGAGTGAGGAGAGAGGACACGAGGAGAGAGTGTGCGAGGAGAGAGAGAGTGAGGAGAGAGAGAGTGAGGAGAGAGGGCGTGAGGAGAGAGGAGAGAGGACGCGAGGAGAGAGTGTGCGAGAGAGAGAGAGTGAGAGAGAGAGAGAGTGAGGAGAGAGGACACGAGGAGTACGCAATTGAGATTCTCACAGTCAGCACTTAGCCTTTACAGAATGGATGAGCTTTCTGCATCTGATATAACTGGAAACATTAACGACAGCGTTTTCCTTTTCTGCGCCTCAGTGATCATACACAGCTCCTGGGTCAGTTTTAAACAGACTCTGACTCAAACGGCCTCAGTGATCATACACAGCTCCTGGGTCAGTTTTAAACAGACTCTGACTCAAACGGCCTCAGTGATCATACACAGCTCCTGGGTCAGTTTTAAACAGACTCTGACTCAAACGGCCTCAGTGATCATACACAGCTCCTGGGTCAGTTTTAAACAGACTCTGACTCAAACGGCCTCAGTGATCATACACAGCTCCTGGGTCAGTTTTAAACAGACTCTGACTCAAACGGCCTCAGTGATCATACACAGCTCCTGGGTCAGTTTTAAACAGACCTGACTCAAACGGCCTCAGTGATCATACACAGCTCCTGGGTCAGTTTTACACAGCTCCTGGGTCAGTTTTAAACAGCCTCTCACTGTTCCAGAGGTATTTCCGAAATAGCGGTTAGGCTACCTACAATCATTTCAAGTGCAATGTCTGCACGTCCAACAATTCTCCAGCTGCACGTCACAAAAGAAATGTCTGGTGAAAGCAACACCTGCTCACTGTTGTATTTGTTCTGGTGAAAACCTGTGTTTCTATCCCCCCTCATTCCTCTGACCTTTGACCTTGTAGATGTTTGCAGACTCTTGCCCTCTCCCAGGCTCTCCAGTCAACCCGGTCTTGGCCCACACAACAGTCATGTCGACAGCCAGGTCAAAAGGTTGTTCTTCATAATGTACTGCCGCTTTCCACAGCCAGCCTGTAAGTCTCAGCTCTTGGACCTCTAGCCCCGCCCCACTTACACGTCAGACCTGGGTCAAATACATGTGTCAAAACAGTGTGCAGGCTGTGGGTGGAGTTGGCAGTTTATGAGACTATTCCATTGGTTGCATTGTACAGGGCAAGCTAAGTCAAGTTAAGTCAAGCTAAGTCAAGCTAAGTCAAGCTAAGTCAAGCTAAGTCAAGCTAAGTCAAGCTAAGTCAAGCTAAGTCAAGCTAAGTCAAGTTAAGTCAAACTAAGTCAAACTAAGTCAAGCTAAGTCAAGCTAAGTCAAGCTAACTCAAGCTAAGTCAAGCTAAGTCAAACTAAGTCAAGCTAACTCAAGTTAAGTCAAACTAAGTCAAATTAAGTCAAACTAAGTCAAGCTAAGTCAAGCTAAGTCAAGCTAAGTCAAACTAAGTCAAGCTAAGTCAAACTAAGTCAAGCTAACTCAAGCTAACTCAAGCTAAGTCAGGCTAAGTCAAGCTAACTCAAGCTAAGTCAAGCTAAGTCAAGTTAAGTCAAGCTAACTCAAGCTAAGTCAAGTTAAGTCAAGCTAAGTCAAGCTAAGTCAAGCGCACCTCCAAAGTCTTTGGCATATATATATGTCACCCAGTTCTGATATATACTGTCATTGACTGCGACGCAATGTAGATTTTCCTTAAAAACAGAACGTTAATTTTCTACTCCTCCTATGGTCTCTTGTAGAAAGATACACGTTATGTGAATACTTTACTGTATAGTTGGCGCGAGCGTGTATTAAATACACAGTCTGTGTGTCTTTGTAAACCCAATGTAAATATGAATTCTATATAGTGTCTGTATGTCTTTGTAAACCTAATGTAAATATGAATTCTATATAGTGTCTGTGTGTCTTTGTAAACCTAATGTAAATATGAATTCTATATAGTGTCTGTATGTCTTTGTAAACCCAATGTAAATATGAATTCTATATAGTGTCTGTGTGTCTTTGTAAACCTAATGTAAATATGAATTCTATATAGTGTCTGTGTGTCTTTGTAAACCCAATGTAAATATGAATTCTATATAGTGTCTGTATGTCTTTGTAAACCCAATGTAAATATGAATTCTATATAGTGTCTGTACATCTACTCTGGTTGTGTTTCGCTAAGCCTTTTCGGTCAATATAATAATACTGTACTTACTCATGATTTGACATTAAATATGTATATTTTCTATAACTTCTGATTTGTTTCTCTTTATTCCAACCGTCATGATATACCGTGTAGATAGATTGTTAGACAACAGTTGATGTACATTAAATTGACCTAAAACGGAGTCACAACACCTTTCATATAAGGTTAATGCAAAGTTAGTTTAGTGACAACCCCGTCGAATGAATGCGACATAAAATGCTTAATGACTATTAGAGACTATGGTGTGTTCTAACGCTTCTTTTACAAGTCGTTGAAATCACTGAACGCTCAAAGCTCTCCCAGAACGGGTGTATAAAACCACTATACAGCAAACAGCGACACCTTGTGGGACATTTAAGAAGTGCAGGAAAGTATAAGGAAACATTACCTCTATTGTTATTCCTATCCAGAGTATAAATTATCCATGACCATAACTGCGGTATCCCTGGTCCGGCACACTGTCCTCTCCCGGTGGTCTGTAGAGCTAATTGGAAAAGTACAGCACATCACAGCTCAGCTCCGACAGAAGCGTCAATGTGCCGTTCCACCTGCTACACACAAGCACGTTGATTTGGGAGCTGAGAATAACAGAGGGGCTGAGCGTCTTTATTTTCCCCTACTGCGCACTGTAACATAATCATCTATTATGCGTAAGTACAGTAGCTGTTGGCTCAGTTTTTCGCAAGTACTCATTACATTGTTGCGAGTGGTTGTACTAAATAATACTCAAATTACACAGGTTGATGTTGTTTCCACTGTGAACATCGGTAGTCAGTGTAGCTAGCTAAGTAATAGTAGTAGTTTATTGACTTCATACATCTTAGTAAAATAACTAGCGGTGTATAGCCGAGGCCAAATGCAACCAAAATGAAATTTTATTTCAATTCACAAGATAGAATTAACATGCACGTCAAGCCATCAATAATTAACTCTCTGTGATGATTGAGTTTGGACGCCGCCATTGCCCGCAACATGGGCAGTGAAACAGCTTTGATTTCAAAAGAAGCATTTCCCCAATGGCTGATTGCAATGCTGGACGCCCAATTTCTATAGTGTAGCAGGGCCAGTATGAGTGACCATTCATAAACAAAGACAAATCGGGTCTTATTCCCTATAGAATCCCTATGGGCCCTGGTCAAAACTATGAACCATGGCTGCGTTTACACAGGCAGCCTAATTCTGAACTTTTCCCCACTAATTGGTCTTTTGGCCAATCAGATCACCTCTGAAAGAGATCTGATGTGATTGGTTGAAAGACCAAATAGTGGGGGAAGAAATATCAGAATTGAGCTGCCTGTGTAAACGCAGCCTATGTAGAGAATAGGTTACCATTCAGGACGTACAGTACACAGGGTGTCCAGTCATTTACCGGCAGACAGCTGGTAAAATACATTTTCTCTCGTCTCTCGCACTGAGATAAATGACTGAGAACTACAGTATATCATCGCTGTAGTGTTGAGACAGACAGACGGGTGTTGGCAGGGTAATCCGATGTGCCTCGATTCAAACCTTTATTGTAGGTCTGGGGAAGCGTCCACTGAGATTAGCAGGTTTGAGTCAGACCAGATTCACTTCCTAGATTTCATCCTTGGAGGAATGTTGTAGGTAGACATTTCTGTAGCGTTTAGACGACAAGTTAAAAGCCTGTCAGGATCTCTTGCCATTTAAAAAAAAGTCACCTTTATTTATCTAGGCAAGTCAGTTAAGAACAAATTCTTATTTACAAGCCGACACGGCCAAACCCGGGCGACGCTGGGCCAGTTGTGCGCCGCCCTGTGGGACTCCCAATCACGGCCGGTTGTAATACATATAGCCTTGGATTCGAACCAGGGTGTCTGTAATGACGCCTCTAGCACTGAGATGCAGCGCCTTAGACCGCTGTGTCACTCGGGAGCCCATTAGAGCCTGTCACCAAACCCATTCAAACACACATTTATTACTGAAATTAAATCTCCCAACTACAGGAACAGCCTGTCAAACATTGATTGATGTTTAAAAAAAAAAAAAAATTGATGATCATAATGCTAATATCGTTAGCATTAAATCAAACCAACAATGGTGAGCAGCAATGACCTCTGGCCTCGCTGCCAACTTCCCGATACGCCGCAGTAACAGACGAGGTCGTACAAAAAGGTTTATTGGATTAAAACATCAGGCATAAATAAGTGGGTCACACAGGTGTCCGGTACATATTTAAAAGGATGTCACCACTACAGGTTCACTATTATTATTGTTCACAGTACAGACAGACAGAGCTGATTATTATTATTATTAACACAGTACTCTCAGCCATCACCAGAAACACCACATACAACATACACACACACAACAACACACACATACACACACAACAACACACCACATTATCAATACAAGTAACAACAAATAATTAAATTCATGCTTGTTAATCATCAAAAAACCAAAAATAAAGAGGGACACGAAATGTGTTACATTACAGAGGAACAGAACAGCCATGAATAAACATTTAGAATAATACATGTGAAAAAACTAAACACGACATATTCAAAAATATACACCAGACCATCATAGCTGTGGTGGACACAGGAGAGGCTAGGGAGACAGGAGAGGGTAGGGAGACAGGAGAGGGTAGGGAGACAGGAGAGGAGGGAGGGAGACAGGAGAGGGTAGGGAGACAGGAGAGGGAGGGAGACAGGAGAGGGTAGGGAGACAGGAGAGGGAGGGAGACAGGAGAGGGTAGGGAGACAGGAGAGGGAGGGAGACAGGAGAGGGTAGGGAGACAGGAGAGGGAGAGGGAGACAGGACAGGAGAGGGTAGGGAGACAGGAGACAGGAGAGGGTAGGGAGACAGGAGAGGGTAGGGAGACAGGAGAGGAGGAGAGGGAGACAGGAGAGGGTAGGGAGACAGGAGAGGGTAGGAGACAGGAGAGGGTAGGGAGACAGGAGAGGGTAGGGAGACAGGAGAGGAGACAGGAGAGGGTAGGGGAGACAGGAGAGGGTAGGGAGACAGGAGAGGGTAGGGAGACAGGAGAGGGTAGGAGACAGAGGGAGGAGGGAGACAGGAGACAGGGAGACAGGAGAGGGAGGGAGACAGGAGAGGGAGGAGACAGGAGAGGGTAGGGAGACAGGAGAGGGTAGGGAGACAGGAGAGGGAGGAGACAGACAGGAGACAGGGGTAGGGAGACAGGAGAGGGTAGGGAGACAGGAGAGGGAGGAGACAGGAGAGGAGAGGGAGACAGGAGACAGGGAGACAGGAGAGGGTAGGAGACAGGAGAGGAGGAGACAGGAGAGGGAGGAGACAGGAGAGGAGACAGGAGAGGAGAGGGAGACAGGTAGGGAGACAGGAGAGGTAGGAGACAGGAGAGGGTAGGGAGACAGGAGGCAGGCAGAGACAGGAGAGGGTAGAGGAGACAGGAGAGGGAGGGAGACAGGAGAGGGGAGGAGACAGGAGAGGAGGGGACAGGAGAGGGAGGAGACAGGAGAGGGAGGAGACAGGAGAGGGAGGGAGACAGGAGAGGGTAGGGAGACAGGAGAGGGTAGGAGACAGGAGAGGGAGGGAGACAGGAGAGGGTAGGAGGTAGACAGAGAGGGTAGGCAGACAGGAGAGGGTAGGGTAGACAGGAGAGGGTAGGTAGACAGGAGAGGGTAGGTAGACAGGAGACAGGAGAGGGTAGGGAGAGGGGTGGCAGACAGGAGAGGGTAGGCAGACAGGTAGGTAGACAGGAGAGGGCAGGCAGACAGAGGGTAGGCAGACAGGAGAGGGTAGGCAGACAGGAGAGGGCAGGCAGACAGGAGGCAGGCAGACAGGCAGGCAGACAGCAGGAGACAGGAGGCAGGCAGACAGGTAGGAGACAGGAGAGGGTAGGTAGACAGGTAGCAGGCAGGCAGACAGGAGACAGGCAGGTAGACAGGAGAGGGGCAGTAGGTAGACAGACAGGAGACAGGTAGGCAGACAGGAGAGGCAGGCAGACAGGTAGGTAGACAGGAGAGGGCAGGAGACAGGAGAGGGTAGGTAGACAGGAGAGGCAGGCAGACAGGAGAGGGCAGGCAGACAGGCAGGTAGACAGGAGAGGGCAGGCAGACAGGAGAGGCAGGCAGACAGGAGAGGGCAGGCAGACAGGAGAGGGCAGGCAGACAGGAGAGGGCAGGCAGACAGGCAGGCAGACAGGAGAGGGCAGGCAGAGCAGGAGAGGGTAGGAGACAGGCAGGCAGACAGGAGAGGGCAGGCAGACAGGCAGGCAGACAGGAGAGGGTAGGTAGACAGGAGAGGGTAGGTAGACAGGTAGGTAGACAGGAGAGGGTAGGCAGACAGGAGAGGGCAGGCAGACAGGCAGGCAGACAGGAGAGGGCAGGCAGACAGGAGAGGCAGGCAGACAGGAGAGCAGGCAGGCAGACAGGGCAGGCAGAGGTAGACAGGGCAGGCAGACAGGCAGGCAGACAGGAGAGGGCAGGCAGACAGGAGAGGGCAGGCAGACAGAGGCAGGCAGACAGGAGGGCAGGCAGACAGGTAGGCAGACAGGAGAGGGCAGGCAGACAGGAGAGGCAGGCAGACAGGAGAGGCAGGTAGACAGGCAGGCAGACAGGAGAGGGCAGGCAGACAGGAGGGCAGGCAGACAGGAGAGGGCAGGCAGACAGGAGAGGGCAGGTAGACAGGTAGGCAGAGGAGGGCAGGCAGACAGGCAGGCAGACAGGAGAGGGCAGGCAGACAGGAGAGGGAGGCAGACAGGAGGGCAGGCAGACAGGCAGGCAGCAGGCAGACAGGAGAGGGCAGGCAGACAGGAGAGGCAGGCAGACAGGCAGAGGGAGGCAGGCAGACAGGTAGGCAGACAGGAGAGGCAGGCAGACAGGAGAGGCAGGCAGACAGGAGAGGGCAGGAGACAGGAGAGGGTAGGCAGACAGGAGAGGGCAGGAGAGGAGGGTAGGTAGACAGGAGAGGGTAGGCAGACAGGAGAGGGTAGGCAGACAGGAGGCAGACAGGAGAGGCAGGGTAGGCAGACAGGAGAGGGCAGGCAGACAGGAGAGGGTAGGTAGACAGGCAGGCAGACAGGAGAGGGCAGGCAGACGAGAGACAGGAGGGCAGGCAGACAGGAGAGGGCAGGCAGACAGGAGAGGGTAGGCAGACAGGAGGTAGACAGGAGAGGGCAGGCAGACATGGCAGGCAGACAGGTAGGCAGAGAGGCAGGCAGACAGCAGGCAGGCAGGCAGGCAGACAGGCAGACAGGAGAGGGGTAGGCAGACAGGAGAGGGCAGGCAGACAGGAGAGGGCAGGCAGACAGGAGAGGCAGGCAGGAGGGAGGGACAGGAGAGACAGGCAGACAGGCAGGCAGACAGGAGAGGGCAGGCAGACAGGCAGGAGGGCAGGTAGACAGGCAGGCAGACAGGCAGGCAGACAGAGAGGGCAGGCAGACAGGAGAGGGCAGGCAGACAGGAGGGTAGGCAGACAGGAGAGGGTAGGTAGACAGGAGAGGGAGGCAGACAGGAGAGGGCAGGTAGACAGGCAGGCAGACAGGAGAGGGTAGGCAGGCAGGTAGACAGGCAGGCAGACAGGAGAGGGCAGGCAGACAGGAGAGGGCAGGCAGACAGGAGAGGGCAGGCAGACAGGAGGTAGACAGGAGAGGGCAGGCAGACAGGAGAGGGCAGGCAGACAGGAGAGGCAGACAGGAGGAGGGGCAGGTAGACAGGAGAGGTAGGCAGACAGGTAGGTAGACAGGAGAGGGAGGTAGACAGGTAGGAGACAGGAGAGGGAGGTAGACAGGAGAGGGTAGGTAGACAGGAGAGGGTAGGCAGACAGGAGAGGTAGGCAGACAGGAGAGGGGGTAGGTAGACAGGAGAGGGTAGGCAGACAGGAGAGGGCAGACAGGAGAGGGTAGGTAGACAGGAGAGGGCAGGCAGACAGGAGAGGGTAGGCAGACAGGCAGGCAGACAGGAGACAGGCAGACAGGAGAGGGCAGGTAGACAGGGTAGGAGAGGGTAGGTAGACAGGAGAGGGAGGCAGACAGGAGAGGGTAGGTAGACAGGAGAGGGAGGTAGACAGGAGAGGCAGGAGACAGGGAGCAGGCAGACAGGAGAGGGTAGGTAGACAGGAGAGGTAGACAGGTAGACAGGAGAGGGTAGGTAGACAGGAGAGGGCAGGCAGACAGGAGAGGCAGGTAGACAGGAGAGGGTAGGTAGACAGGAGAGGGCAGGCAGACAGGAGAGGGTAGGCAGACAGGAGAGGGTAGGCAGACAGGAGAGGGAGGCAGGCAGACAGGAGAGGCAGGCAGACGGAGAGGCAGGCAGACAGGAGAGGGTAGGCAGACAGGAGAGGGCAGGCAGACAGGAGAGGGTAGGCAGACAGGGTAGGACAGGGAGGGCAGGCAGACAGGAGAGGGTAGGTAGACAGGAGAGGGCAGGCAGACAGGAGGGCAGCAGCAGGACAGGAGGTAGACAGGAGAGGGTAGGCAGACAGGAGAGGGCAGGCAGACAGGAGAGGCAGGCAGACAGGAGAGGGTAGGCAGACAGGAGAGGGTAGGCAGACAGGAGAGGGGCAGGCAGACAGGAGAGGGTAGGTAGACAGGCAGGAGACAGGAGAGGGCAGGCAGACAGGAGAGGGTAGGCAGACAGGAGAGGGCAGGCAGACAGGAGGGTAGGTAGACAGGAGAGGGGCAGGCAGACAGGAGAGGGCAGGAGACAGGAGAGGGTAGGCAGACAGGAGAGGGTAGGCAGACAGGAGAGGGCAGGCAGACAGGAGAGGGCAGGCAGACAGGAGAGGGCAGGCAGACAGGAGAGGGTAGGCAGACAGGAGGGCAGGCAGACAGGAGAGGGTAGGCAGACAGGAGAGGGCAGGCAGACAGGAGAGGGCAGGCAGACAGGAGAGGAGGCAGACAGGAGAGGGCAGGCAGACAGGAGAGGGTAGGCAGACAGGAGAGGGCAGGCAGACAGGAGAGGGCAGGCAGACAGGAGAGGCAGGTAGACAGGAGAGGGCAGGCAGACAGGAGAGGGCAGGCAGACAGGAGGGGGCAGGCAGACAGGAGAGGGTAGGCAGACAGGAGAGGGCAGGCAGACAGGAGAGGGCAGGCAGACAGGGAGACAGGAGAGGGTAGGCAGACAGGAGAGGGTAGGCAGACAGGAGAGGGCAGGCAGACAGGAGAGGGCAGGCAGACAGGAGAGGCAGGCAGACAGGAGAGGGCAGGCAGACAGGAGAGGGTAGGTAGACAGGAGACAGGAGAGGGCAGGCAGACAGGAGAGGGTAGGCAGACAGGAGGAGGGAGGCAGACAGGAGGCAGACAGGAGAGGTAGGCAGACAGGAGAGGGCAGGCAGACAGGAGAGGCAGGCAGACAGGAGAGGGCAGGCAGACAGGAGAGGGCAGGCAGACAGGAGAGGGCAGGCAGGCAGACAGGAGAGGGCAGGCAGACAGGAGAGGGCAGGCAGACATGAGAGGGTAGGAGGGTAGGTAGACAGGAGAGGGCAGGCAGACAGGAGGGCAGGCAGACAGGAGGGTAGGCAGACAGGAGAGGGTAGGCAGACAGGAGGGCAGGCAGACAGGAGAGGGCAGGCAGACAGGAGAGGGCAGGCAGACAGGGAGGGCAGGCAGACAGGAGGGAGGCAGACAGGAGAGGGTAGGAGGAGAGGCAGGCAGACAGGAGAGGGCAGGCAGACAGGAGAGGGCAGGCAGACAGGAGGGCAGGTAGACAGGAGAGGGCAGGTAGACAGGAGAGGGTAGGCAGACAGGAGAGGGTAGGTAGACAGGAGAGGGTAGGTAGACAGGAGAGGGTAGGTAGACAGGAGAGGGCAGGCAGACAGGAGAGGGCAGGTAGACAGGAGAGGGCAGGCAGACAGGAGAGGGCAGGCAGACAGGAGAGGGCAGGCAGACAGGAGAGGGTAGGTAGACAGGAGAGGGTAGGCAGAGGAGAGGGCAGGCAGACAGAGGGCAGGCAGACAGGAGAGGCAGGTAGACAGGCAGAGAGGGCAGGCAGACAGGAGAGGGCAGGCAGACAGGAGAGGGCAGGCAGACAGGAGAGGGTAGGCAGACAGGAGAGGGTAGGCAGACAGGAGAGGGTAGGTAGACAGGAGAGGGTAGGTAGACAGGAGAGGGAGGTAGGGTAGGCAGACAGGAGAGGGTAGGAGACAGGAGAGGGTAGGTAGACAGGAGAGGGTAGGTAGACAGGAGAGGGTAGGCAGACAGGCAGACAGGAGGGCAGACAGGAGAGGGTAGGTAGACAGGAGAGGGAGGGTAGGTAGACAGGAGAGGGTAGGCAGACAGGAGAGGGTAGGTAGACAGGCAGGCAGACAGGAGAGGGTAGGCAGACAGGAGAGGGTAGGCAGACAGGAGAGGGCAGGCAGACAGGAGAGGGCAGGTAGACAGGAGAGGGCAGGCAGACAGGGAGGGTAGGTAGACAGGAGAGGGCAGGTAGACAGGAGAGGGCAGGCAGACAGGAGAGGGTAGGTAGACAGGAGAGGGAGGCAGACAGGAGAGGCAGGCAGACAGGAGAGGGCAGGCAGACAGGAGAGGGTAGGCAGACAGGAGAGGGTAGGTAGACAGGAGAGGGTAGGTAGACAGGAGAGGGTAGGCAGACAGGAGAGGGTAGGCAGACAGGAGACAGGAGACAGGAGAGGTAGGCAGACAGAGGGTAGGCAGGAGAGGGTAGGCAGACAGGAGAGAGGGCAGACAGGAGAGGGTAGGACAGGAGAGGGCAGGTAGACAGGAGAGGGTAGGTAGACAGGAGAGGGCAGGCAGACAGGAGACAGGCAGGCAGGAGGGTAGGCAGACAGGAGACAGGAGAGGGTAGGTAGACAGGAGAGGGTAGGCAGACAGGAGAGGGACAGACAGGAGAGGGTAGGTAGACAGGAGGGAGGTAGTAGGAGAGGCAGGCAGACAGGAGGGCAGGCAGACAGGAGAGGCAGGAGACAGGAGAGGGGTAGGCAGACAGGGTAGGCAGACAGGAGAGGGTAGGCAGACAGGAGAGGGTAGGCAGACAGGAGAGGCAGGCAGACAGGAGACAGGAGAGGGCAGGCAGACAGGAGAGGGCAGGTAGAGGGCAGGCAGAGGGAGGGCAGGCAGACAGGAGGGCAGGCAGACAGGAGAGGGCAGGCAGACAGGAGAGGGCAGGCAGACAGGAGAGGGCAGGCAGACAGGAGAGGCAGGCAGACAGGAGAGGGTAGGTAGACAGGAGAGGGCAGGCAGACAGGAGAGGGCAGGCAGACAGGAGAGGGTGGCAGACAGGAGAGGGCAGGCAGACAGGAGAGGGCAGGTAGACAGGAGAGGGTAGGTAGACAGGAGAGGGTAGGCAGACAGGAGAGGGCAGGCAGACAGGAGAGGCAGGCAGACAGGAGAGGCAGGTAGACAGGAGAGGGCAGGCAGACAGGAGAGGGTAGGCAGACAGGAGAGAGGCAGGTAGACAGGTAGGTAGACAGGCAGACAGGAGAGGGCAGGCAGAGGATAGGGCAGGCAGACGAGGAGAGGCAGGCAGACAGGAGGGTAGGCAGACAGGAGAGGGCAGGCAGATCAGGAGAGGGCAGGCAGACAGGAGAGGGCAGGCAGACAGGAGAGGGCAGGCAGACAGAGAGGGCAGGCAGGGAGACAGACAGGAGAGGGCAGGTAGACAGGAGAGGCAGCAGACAGAGAGGGCAGGCAGACAGGAGGGCAGGACAGGTGAGGCAGGCAGACAGGAGAGGGTAGGCAGACAGGAGAGGGTAGGCAGACAGGAGGTAGGCAGACAGGAGAGGCAGGCAGACAGGAGAGGGCAGGTAGACAGGAGAGGGCAGGCAGGTAGGTAGACAGGAGAGGGTAGGTAGACAGGAGAGGGCAGGCAGAAGGAGAGGGCAGGCAGGAGGGCAGGCAGACAGGAGAGGGCAGGCAGACAGGAGACAGGGAGACAGGGGGCAGGCAGATCAGGAGATGGCAGGCAGACAGGAGAGGCAGGCAGACAGGAGAGGGTAGGTAGAGGCAGGAGAGGGCAGGAGAGGAGTAGGGCAGGCAGACAGGAGAGGGTAGGTAGACAGGAGGGTAGGCAGTAGAGACAGGAGGGTAGGCAGACAGGAGAGGGCAGGTAGACAGGAGAGGGTAGGTAGACAGGAGAGGTAGGCAGACAGGAGAGGGTAGGCAGACAGGAGAGGGTAGGTAGACAGGAGAGGGTAGGGTGACAGGAGAGGGTAGGGGACAGGAGAGACAGACAGGAGAGGAGGCAGATCAGGAGCAGGGACAGGAGGGGCAGGCAGACAGGAGAGGCAGGTAGACAGGAGAGGGTAGGTAGACAGGAGAGGGTAGGAAAGACAGGAGAGGGCAGGCAGACAGGAGAGGGTAGGCAGACAGGAGAGGGTAGGAGACAGGAGACCCCTGTAGGTAGGTAGAGGCAGGCAGACAGGAGGGCAGGGCAGGCAGACAGGAGACAGGCAGACAGAGGGTAGGCAGACAGGAGAGGTAGGCAGACAGGACAGACAGAGAGGAGGGTAGGTAGACAGGAGAGGGTAGGTAGACAGGAGAGGGTAGGTAGACAGGAGAGGGTAGGTAGACAGGAGAGGGTAGGTAGACAGGAGAGGGTAGGTAGACAGGAGAGGGTAGGGTGACAGTGGTTTAGATCTCGCTCTCATACGTGTGCATGTGAGTCTTCAGTGAGAGGATTTCAGGGTAACTCCGGCTAGTCCGACGGTAGAAGTCCAGGCCCGTGAGGATCTCCACGTCTCGGACCCGGGCCGTGTGCAGCTTCATCAGATCCTCCACCCACTTAGACTCGTCCTCAGAGCTCTAGGGGGACGAAGACAACGTCAGATACCTGCACATTTCATGATGCTCTGAAATCTCTCTCAATTCAAGGGACTTTATTGTCCTGGGGAACATGTTTACACTGACAAAGCAAGTGAAACAGACAAACGCCAAATAATCAAAGGAACAGTAAACATTACTCACAAGTTTCAAAGGAATAGACACATTTCAAATGTCATATTATGTCTATATACAGTGTAACAATGTGCAAATAGTTAAAAGTACAAAAGGGGAAATAAATCAACATAAATATGGGTTGTATTTACAATGGTGTTTATTCGTCACTGGTTGCCTCTTGTCTCTTTCTGTCTCTCTCACAATTTCTCTCCCTGTTGAGGCAATAGCACCCTGTTCCCTACACAATACACTCCCTTTGATCAGAGGCCTATGTAGCAGTCCTATGTAGCAGTCCCTGTAGCAGTCCTATGTAGCAGTCCTATGAGCAGCCCTATGTAGCAGTCCTATGTAGCAGCCTATGTAGCAGTCCACGTAGCAGTCCCATGTAGCAGTCCTATGTAGCAGTCCCTATGTAGCAGTCCTATGTAGCAGCCCTATGTAGCAGTCCCATGTAGCAGCCCTATGTAGCAGTCCTACGTAGCAGTCCTATGTAGCAGTCCTATGTAGCAGTCCTATGTAGCAGCCCCTATGTAGCAGTCCCTATGTAGCAGTCCTATGTAGCAGTCCTATGTAGCAGTCCCTATGTAGCAGTCCCTATGTAGCAGCCCTATGTAGCAGCCCTATGTAGCAGTCCTATGTAGCAGCCCTATGTAGCAGTCCTATGTAGCAGTCCTATGTAGCAGCCCTATGTAGCAGCCCTATGTCATTTTGGACGTAGCCAGGACTCACACTGCAGCTCTCGTCGTTGTCTGAGCGGTGTGGTAGGATGAAGGCAGAGCTGCTAAGAGGTCCAGTACAGATGTCCTCAGCCTGGGTGAAGTCCAGACAACTGGTTATCACACAGTAGTAGTGGGTTGGAATGGGCCCTGAACCACTTCCATACCTGTAGACAAAATAGCCAGAGGACAGTCAGTAACTATGAGACAGGAAAGGGTCAGTCCCACAGACAGAGAACACACATGTAGCCAGAGGACAGTCTGTAACTATGAGACAGCACAGTCCCACAGACAGAGAACACACATGTAGCCAGAGGACAGTCTGTAACTATGAGACAGGAAAGGGTCAGTCCCACAGACAGAGAACACACATGTAGCCAGAGGACAGTCAGTAACTATGAGACAGGAGAGGGTCAGTCCCACAGACAGAGAACACACATGTAGCCAGAGGACAGTCAGTAACTATGAGACAGGAGAGGGTCTGTTCCACAGACAGAGAACACACATGTAGCCAGAGGACAGTCTGTAACTATGAGACAGCACAGTCCCACAGACAGAGAACACACATGTAGCCAGAGGACAGTCTGTAACTATGAGACAGCACAGTCCCACAGACCGAGAACACACATGTAGCCAGAGGACAGTCTGTAACTATGAGACAGCACAGTCCCACAGACCGAGGACAGTCTGTAACTATGAGACAGCACAGTCCCACAGACAGAGGACAGTCTGTAACTATGAGACAGCACAGTTCCACAGACAGAGAACACACATGTAGCCAGAGGACAGTCTGTAACTATGAGACAGGAGAGGGTCTGTCCCACAGACAGAGAACACACATGTAGCCAGAGGACAGTCTGTAACTATGAGACAGCACAGTTCCACAGACAGAGAACACACATGTAGCCAGAGGACAGTCTGTAACTATGAGACAGCACAGTCCCACAGACAGAGAACACACATTCAATCACATGAAGGCTCTATGTGAGGTTCAGTGACATTATGACCATGATGATTGAATGGAACCAGAAGTACAGATATTTGTAATGACACATTTTAGCCACTAGGTGGCCCTACAACTACATTTTGCTGGATCATTTTTACCTTTATTTAACTAGGCAAGTCAGTTAAGAACAAATTCTTATTTTCAATGACGGCCTAGGAACAGTGGGTTAACTGCCTGTTCAGGGGCAGAACGACAACATGTACCTTGTCAGCTCGGGGGTTTGAACTTGCAACCTTCCGGTCCAACGGTCTAACCACTAGGCTACCCTGCCGCCCTGCCTCTACTTTGGCGAATGAGTAAAATACGAAATAGAATATTGACCTTGTGCAGGAAAGGAAAGAGAAACATTGACTGTTCTAAATCATTAAGATGCAAAACGAGGTTTGGGTCTGACTTCCCATTGAGAAGTACAGTACTATGTGTCTGACTTCCCATTGAGAAGTACAGTACTATGTGTCTGACTTCCCATTGAGAAGTACAGTACTATGGGTCTGACTTCCCATTGAGAAGTACAGTACTATGGGTCTGACTTCCCATTGAGAAGTACAGTACTATGTTGTATTGTGGCTGCTTCCCAAATTAAACCCTGTTCCTTTTAAAACCTCTTACGGGTCGGACCCTTTCTTTCAGTTTTCATCTAAAATGACATACCCAAATCTAACTGCCTGTAGCTCAGGACCTGAAGCAAGGATATGCATATTGTTGATACCATTTGAAAGGAAACACTTTGAAGTTTGTGGAAATGTTAAATGAATGTAGGAGAATATAACACATTAGATCTGGTAAAACAGAATACAAAGAAAAAAACATGCGTTTTGTTGTTCCGTCATCTTTGAAATGCAAGAGAAAGGCCACACCGTATTACTGCAGATTAGGCGCAATTTCGATTTTGGCCACTAGATGGCAGCAGTGTATGTGCAAAGTTTTAGACTGATTCAATGAACCATTGCATTACTGTTCAAAATGTTGTATCAAATCTGCTCAAATGTGCCTAATTGGTTTGCTACATTTTCAAGTATAAAACTGTGCACTCTCCTCAAACAATAGCATGGTATTCTTTCACTGTAATAGCTACTGTAAATTGGACAGTGCAGTTAGATTAACAAGAATTTAAGCTTTCTGCCAATAAAAAACATGTCTATGTCCTGGGAAATGTTCTTGTTACTTACAATTTCATGCTAATCAAATTAGCGCACGTTAGCTCAACTGGACATCAATCCCGTAGAGGTTAAAGTGCACTTCCATTGACCAGCACTGGTCAACAGTAATGCACTATAAAGGGAATTAGGGGCTCTGATCAAAAATAGTGCACTCTAATAGGGGCCTTTTTGGGACGTAGCCTGTATGTCAGTGAAGACCGAAAACCCTTACTGTTTAATTTTCTCTGCCGAGTCTCTCAGGCCATCGTAGTCGTAGTCAAATATGGGCCCACAGATCAAGTTGAGCCCATTTCTCTCCATGGCATACTTCTTCACAAGAGTCTTCTGGAAGTAGCTCCATATTCCTGAAGGTGAGACAGAGAGAATGAGTGAGTGAGTAGAGAGAGAGAGAGAGAGAGAGAGAGAGAGTAGAGAGAGAGAGCGAGAGAGAGAGAGAGAGCGAGAGCGAGCGAGAGAGGCAAACTGTTACAAGAGCATCAGGAAAACTTTACAACTCGGCAGCATCTACACCCCTGTATGTTTAGGGATGTGAGGACAGACCGGATCAGATCTACACCCCTGTATGTTTAGGGATGTGAGGACAGACCGGATCAGCTCTACACCCCTGTATGTTTAGGGTTGTGAGGACAGACCGGATCAGATCTACACCCCTGTATGTTTAGGGTTGTGAGGACAGACCGGATCAGATCTACACCCCTGTATGTTTAGGGTTGAGGTAAGACTGGATCAGATCTACACCCCTGTATGTTTAGGGATGTGAGGACAGACCGGATCAGATCTACACCCCTGTATGTTTAGGGTTGTGAGGACAGACCGGATCAGATCTACACCCCTGTATGTTTAGGGTTGTGAGGACAGACTGGATCAGATCTACACCCCTGTATGTTTAGGGTTGTGAGGACAGACTGGATCAGCTCTACACCCCTGTATGTTTAGGGTTGTGAGGACAGACTGGATCAGATCTACACCCCTGTATGTTTAGGGTTGTGAGGACAGACTGGATCAGAGCTACACCCCTGTATGTTTAGGGTTGTGAGGACACACTGGATCAGATCTACACCCCTGTATGTTTAGGGTTGTGAGGACAGACTGGATCAGCTCTACACCCCTGTATGTTTAGGGTTGTGAAGACAGACTGGAACAGATCTACACCCCTGTATGTTTAGGGTTGTGAGGACAGACTGGATCAGCTCTACACCCCTGTATGTTTAGGGTTGTGAGGACAGACTGGATCAGATCTACACCCCTGTATGTTTAGGGTTGTGAGGACAGACTGGATCAGATCTACACCCCTGTATGTTTAGGGCTGAGGTAAGACTGGATCAGATCTACACCCCTGTATGTTTAGGGTTGTGAGGACAGACTGGATCAGCTCTACACCCCTGTATGTTTAGGGTTGTGAGGACAGACTGGATCAGATCTACACCCCTGTATGTTTAGGGTTGTGAGGACAGACTGGATCAGATCTACACCCCTGTATGTTTAGGGCTGAGGTAAGACTGGATCAGATCTACACCCTGTATGTTTAGGGTTGTGAGGACAGACTGGATCAGATCTACACCCCTGTATGTTTAGGGCTGAGGTAAGACTGGATCAGATCTACACCCCTGTATGTTTAGGGTTGTGAGGACAGACTGGATCAGATCTACACCCCTGTATGTTTAGGGTTGTGAGGACAGACTGGATCAGACCTTTACACCCCTGTATGTTTAGGGTTGTGAAGACAGACCGGATCAGATCTACACCCCTGTATGTTTAGGGTTGTGAGGACAGACCGGATCAGATCTACACCCCTGTATGTTTAGGGTTGTGAGGACAGACCGGATCAGATCTACACCCCTGTATGTTTAGGGTTGAGGTAAGACTGGATCAGATCTACACCCCTGTATGTTTAGGGATGTGAGGACAGACCGGATCAGATCTACACCCCTGTATGTTTAGGGTTGTGAGGACAGACCGGATCAGATCTACACCCCTGTATGTTTAGGGTTGTGAGGACAGACTGGATCAGATCTACACCCCTGTATGTTTAGGGTTGTGAGGACAGACTGGATCAGCTCTACACCCCTGTATGTTTAGGGTTGTGAGGACAGACTGGATCAGATCTACACCCCTGTATGTTTAGGGTTGTGAGGACAGACTGGATCAGAGCTACACCCCTGTATGTTTAGGGTTGTGAGGACACACTGGATCAGATCTACACCCCTGTATGTTTAGGGTTGTGAGGACAGACTGGATCAGCTCTACACCCCTGTATGTTTAGGGTTGTGAAGACAGACTGGAACAGATCTACACCCCTGTATGTTTAGGGTTGTGAGGACAGACTGGATCAGCTCTACACCCCTGTATGTTTAGGGTTGTGAGGACAGACTGGATCAGATCTACACCCCTGTATGTTTAGGGTTGTGAGGACAGACTGGATCAGATCTACACCCCTGTATGTTTAGGGCTGAGGTAAGACTGGATCAGATCTACACCCCTGTATGTTTAGGGTTGTGAGGACAGACTGGATCAGCTCTACACCCCTGTATGTTTAGGGTTGTGAGGACAGACTGGATCAGATCTACACCCCTGTATGTTTAGGGTTGTGAGGACAGACTGGATCAGATCTACACCCCTGTATGTTTAGGGCTGAGGTAAGACTGGATCAGATCTACACCCCTGTATGTTTAGGGTTGTGAGGACAGACTGGATCAGATCTACACCCCTGTATGTTTAGGGCTGAGGTAAGACTGGATCAGATCTACACCCCTGTATGTTTAGGGTTGTGAGGACAGACTGGATCAGATCTACACCCCTGTATGTTTAGGGTTGTGAGGACAGACTGGATCAGACCTTTACCCCTGTATGTTTAGGGTTGTGAAGACAGACTGGATCAGCTCTACACCCCTGTATGTTTAGGGCTGAGGTAAGACTGGATCAGATCTACACCCCTGTATGTTTAGGGTTGTGAGGACAGACTGGATCAGATCTACACCCCTGTATGTTTAGGGTTGTGAGGACAGACTGGATCAGACCTTTACCCCTGTATGTTTAGGGTTGTGAAGACAGACTGGATCAGCTCTACACCCCTGTATGTTTAGGGCTGAGGTAAGACTGGATCAGATCTACACCCCTGTATGTTTAGGGATGTGAGGACAGACCGGATCAGATCTACACCCCTGTATGTTTAGGGTTGTGAGGACAGACCGGATCAGATCTACACCCCTGTATGTTTAGGGTTGTGAGGACAGACTGGATCAGATCTACACCCCTGTATGTTTAGGGTTGTGAGGACAGACTGGATCAGATCTACACCCCTGTATGTTTAGGGTTGTGAGGACAGACTGGATCAGATCTACACCCCTGTATGTTTAGGGTTGTGAGGACAGACTGGATCAGAGCTACACCCCTGTATGTTTAGGGTTGTGAGGACACACTGGATCAGATCTACACCCCTGTATGTTTAGGGTTGTGAGGACAGACTGGATCAGCTCTACACCCCTGTATGTTTAGGGTTGTGAGGACAGACTGGAACAGATCTACACCCCTGTATGTTTAGGGTTGTGAGGACAGACTGGATCAGATCTACACCCCTGTATGTTTAGGGTTGTGAGGACAGACTGGATCAGCTCTACACCCCTGTATGTTTAGGGTTGTGAGGACAGACTGGATCAGCTCTACACCCCTGTATGTTTAGGGTTGTGAGGACAGACTGGATCAGATCTACACCCCTGTATGTTTAGGGCTGAGGTAAGACTGGATCAGATCTACACCCCTGTATGTTTAGGGTTGTGAGGACAGACTGGATCAGATCTACACCCCTGTATGTTTAGGGTTGAGGTAAGACTGGATCAGATCTACACCCCTGTATGTTTAGGGTTGAGGTAAGACTGGATCAGATCTACACCCCTGTATGTTTAGGGTTGTGAGGACAGACTGGATCAGCTCTACACCCCTGTATGTTTAGGGTTGTCAGGACAGACTGGATCAGATCTACACCCCTGTATGTTTAGGGTTGTGAGGACAGACTGGATCAGATCTACACCCCTGTATGTTTAGGGCTGTGAGGACAGACTGGATCAGATCTACACCCCTGTATGTTTAGGGCTGTGAGGACAGACAGGATCAGATCTACACCCCTGTATGTTTAGGGTTGTGAGGACAGACTGGATCAGAGCTACACCCCTGTATGTTTAGGGTTGTGAGGACAGACTGGATCAGAGCTACACCCCTGTATGTTTAGGGTTGTGAGGACACACTGGATCAGATCTACACCCCTGTATGTTTAGGGTTGTGAGGACAGACTGGATCAGCTCTACACCCCTGTATGTTTAGGGTTGTGAGGACAGACTGGATCAGATCTACACCCCTGTATGTTTAGGGTTGTGAGGACAGACTGGATCAGCTCTACACCCCTGTATGTTTAGGGTTGTGAGGACAGACTGGATCAGCTCTACACCCCTGTATGTTTAGGGTTGTGAGGAC
Source organism: Oncorhynchus tshawytscha (assembly GCF_018296145.1). Classification (NCBI taxonomy): domain Eukaryota; kingdom Metazoa; phylum Chordata; class Actinopteri; order Salmoniformes; family Salmonidae; genus Oncorhynchus; species Oncorhynchus tshawytscha. Next base: position 197,113 of record NW_024609735.1, read on the forward strand.
AGACTGGATCAGATCTACACCCCTGTATGTTTAGGGCTGAGGTAAGACTGGATCAGATCTACACCCCTGTATGTTTAGGGTTGTGAGGACAGACTGGATCAGATCTACACCCCTGTATGTTTAGGGTTGAGGTAAGACTGGATCAGATCTACACCCCTGTATGTTTAGGGTTGAGGTAAGACTGGATCAGATCTACACCCCTGTATGTTTAGGGTTGTGAGGACAGACTGGATCAGCTCTACACCCCTGTATGTTTAGGATTGTCAGGACAGACTGGATCAGATCTACACCCCTGTATGTTTAGGGTTGTGAGGACAGACTGGATCAGATCTACACCCCTGTATGTTTAGGGTTGAGGTAAGACAGGATCAGATCTACACCCCTGTATGTTTAGGGCTGAGGTAAGACAGGATCAGATCTACACCCCTGTATGTTTAGGGCTGAGGTAAGACAGGATCAGATCTACACCCCTGTATGTTTAGGGTTGTGAGGACAGACTGGATCAGACCTTTACCCCTGTATGTTTAGGGTTGTGAAGACAGACTGGATCAGCTCTACACCCCTGTATGTTTAGGGCTGAGGTAAGACAGGATCAGATCTACACCCCTGTATGTTTAGGGTTGTGAGGACAGACTGGATCAGATCTACACCCCTGTATGTTTAGGGTTGTGAGGACAGACTGGATCAGATCTACACCCCTGTATGTTTAGGGCTGAGGTAAGACTGGATCAGCTCTACACCCCTGTATGTTTAGGGTTGTGAGGACAGACTGGATCAGATCTACACCCCTGTATGTTTAGGGTTGAGGTAAGACTGGATCAGCTCTACACCCCTGTATGTTTAGGGTTGTCAGGACAGACTGGATCAGCTCTACACCCCTGTATGTTTAGGGTTGTGAGGACAGACTGGATCAGATCTACGCCCCTGTATGTTTAGGGTTGTGAGGACAGACTGGATCAGATCTACGCCCCTGTATGTTTAGGGTTGTCAGGACAGACTGGATCAGCTCTACACCCCTGTATGTTTAGGGTTGTGAAGACAGACTGGATCAGCTCTACACCCCTGTATGTTTAGGGTTGAGGTAAGACAGGATCAGATCTACACCCCTGTATGTTTAGGGCTGAGGTAAGACAGAATCAGATCTACACCCCTGAATGTTTAGGGCTGAGGTAAGACAGGATCAGATCTACACCCCTGTATGTTTAGGGTTGTGAGGACAGACTGGATCAGCTCTACACCCCTGTATGTTTAGGGCTGAGGTAAGACAGGATCAGATCTACACCCCTGTATGTTTAGGGTTGTGAGGACAGACTGGATCAGACCTTTACCCCTGTATGTTTAGAGTTGTGAAGACAGACTGGATCAGCTCTACACCCCTGTATGTTTAGGGCTGAGGTAAGACAGGATCAGATCTACACCCCTGTATGTTTAGGGCTGAGGTAAGACTGGATCAGACCCCCTGTTGTGTATTTCCTGGAATGGCCAGATCAATAGAAGATGGTGATGACTGGTTGAGACCCAACAAACCTTTAAAGCTTTCAGTAATTCCCAACCAACCTTTAAAGCTTTCAGTAATTCCCAATAAACCTTTCAGTAATACCCAACCAACCTTTAAAGCTTTCAGTAATTCCCAATAAACCTTTCAGTAATTCCCAACAAACCTTTAAAGCTTTCAGTAATTCCCAATAAACCTTTCAGTAATTCCCAACCAACCTTTAAAGCTGTCAGTAATTCCCAACCAACCTTTAAAGCTTTCAGTAATACCCAACACGCAATGCTTCAACAAACATTCTTGGTCAGTTTTTTTGTCCAGCTTCTATGCTAAATTGCATGTTATATTTTATTATATTTACGGTAGGTTCAGATTATAGTTGGTTACCCATTACCTTATATTTGGTTCTGAAACTAAAGTGTAGTGCTAGTTGTTTCTGCCCATGTGATCTACCTAGTAAGAAAAACATAGCCCTAACCATGAGGAAGCCATGACATCTACGCAGTCAGGAAAACATCCTCTAACCATGACATCTACCCAGTCAGGAAAACATCCCCAGCCCTAACCATGAGGAAGCCATGACATCTACGCAGTCAGGAAAACATCCTCTAACCATGACATCTACCCAGTCAGGAAAACATCCTCTAACCATGACATCTACCCAGTCAGGGAAACATCCTCTAACCATGACATCTACCCAGTCAGGAAAACATCCTCTAACCATGACATCTACCCAGTCAGGGAAACATCCTCTAACCATGACATCTACCCAGTCAGGGAAACATCCTCTAACCATGACAACTACCCAGTCAGGAAAACATCCTCTAACCATGAAGAAACCATGACAACTACCCAGTCAGGAAAACATCCCCTAACCATGAGGAAACCATGACAACTACCCAGTCAGGAAAACATCCTCTAACCATGAGGAAACCATGACAACTACCCAGTCAGGAAAACATCCTCTAACCATGAGGAAGCCATGACATCTACCCAGTCAGGAAAACATCCTCTAACCATGAGGAAGCCATGACATCTACCCAGTCAGGGAAACATCCTCTAACCATGACATCTACCCAGTCAGGGAAACATCCCCTAACCATGAGGAAACCATGACAACTACCCAGTCAGGAAAACATCCTCTAACCATGAGGAAACCATGACAACTACCCAGTCAGGAAAACATCCTCTAACCATGAGGAAGCCATGACATCTACCCAGTCAGGAAAACATCCTCTAACCATGAGGAAACATACATGAACATCCTCTCCAACCCAGGCCTCTACCTCAGAGGGAAAGCTACATATTTGAAGTGTGTACATTATGGAGAGGAGGTGGGGTTGTGTGTACCTATATACATTTCTGGAGGGGGTTTTAATGGTGTGGACATTCCTCAAGTACACAGTCAGCACTTACACACAGTGGCACAGTTTAATATTGGAGGGTCATAGAACTGACCGCCCCGAAACTGTCGACCCACACGCTATACACACACACACTCACACACACACGCTATACACACACACACACACACACATTCACTCACTCACTCACTCACACACACACACGCTATACACACACACACACACACACTCTCTCAGTCTTCCTTTTAAGACCCTCTCGTTGTTGGGTCTGCAGGTCGTTAGTCAACGTAATGACTTCCTCAAACATTTAATGTAGACTAAGTGAAAACAGGACTAAACCAGGACACAGTTCCATCAATCCATCTTGTCAGTGTGGTTTCTGTTCACTGGTGATGACATTGTGACTGTGGCCTATGAATTACATTTGACATGCCATGTAGTTTTAGAAAATGTTTGACTTACTTTTGAATGCTGGGTACATGGGTACGGTGTTAGTGATGAGGACTGCATCAAATTTGCCGTCTTGGGTCGGAGCCAGCTCTAAAGATAAAACAATAAATGGTGGAAAATCTGTGTTTTATTTTATTTATTTAACCTTTATTTAACTAGGCAAGTCAGTTAAGAACAAATTCTTATTTTCAATGACGGCCTAGGAACAGTTGGTTAACTGCCTGTTCAGGGTTGTACCTTGTCAGCTCGGGGGTTTGAACTTGCAACCTTCCGGTTACTAGTCCAACGCTCTAACCACTAGGCTTCCGTGCCGCCCCAAAATGTTAATGTACAGTACAATTTAGATTGCTTCATGTCTTGTTACTGCGTTGTAAACTATAGTACAGTCGTGGCCAAAAGTTTTGAGAATGACACAAATATTAATTTCCACAAAGTTTTCTGCTTCAGTGTCTTTAGATGTTTTTGTCAGATGTTACTATGGATACTGAAGTATAATTACAAGCATTTCATAAGTGTCAAAGGCATTTATTGACAATTACATGAAGTTGATGCAAAGAGTCAATATTTGCAGTGTTGACCCTTCTTTTTCAAGACCTCAGCAACCCGCCCTGGCATGTTGTCAATTAACTTCTGGGCCACATCCTGACTGATGGCAGCCCATTCTTGCATAATCAATGCTTGGAGTTTGTCAGAATGTGTGGGTTTTTGTTTGTTCACCCTCCTCTTGAGGATTGACCACAAGTTCTCAATGGGATTAATGTCTGGGGAGTTTCCTGGCTATGAACCCAAAATATCGATGTTTTGTTCCCCGAGCCGCTTAGTTATCACTTTTGCCTTATGGCAAGGTGCTCCATCATGCTGGAAAAGGCATTGTTCACCACCAAACTGTTCCTGGATTGTTGGGAGAAGTTGCTCTCAGAGGATGTATTGGTACCATTCTTTATTCATGGCTGTGCTCTTAGGCAAAATTGTGAGTGAGCCCACTCCCTTGGCTGAGAAGCAATCCCACACATGAATGGTCTCAGGATGCTTTACTGTTGGCATGACACAGGACTGATGGTAGCGCTCACCTTGTCTTCTCCGGACAAGCTTTTCTCCAGATGCCCCAAACAATCGGAAAGGGGATTCATCAGAGAAAATGACTTTACCCCAGTCCTCAGCAGTCCAATCAATGTACCTTTTGCAGAATATCAGTCTGTCCCTGATGTTTTTCCTGGAGAGAAGTGGCTTCTTTGCTGCCCTTCTTGACACCAGTCCATCCTCCAAAAGTCTTCGCCTCACTGTGTGTGCAGATGCACTCACACCTGCCTGCTGCCATTCCTGAGCAAGCTCTGTACTACTGGTGCCCCGATCCCGCAGCTGAATCAACTTTAGGAGACGGTCCTGGCGCTTGCTGGACTTTCTTGGGCACCCTGAAGCCTTCTTCACAACAATTCAACCGCTCTCCTTGATGTTCTTGATGATCCAACAAATGGTTGATTTAGGTACAATCTTACTGGCAGCAATATCCTTGCCTGTGAAGCCCTTTTTGTGCAAAGCAATGATGACGGCACATGTTTCCTTGCAGGTAACCACGGCTGACAGAGGAAGAGCAATGATTCCAAGCACCACCCTCCTTCCAGTCTGTTATTCAAACTCAATCAGTATGACAGAGTGATCTCCAGCCTTGTCCTCGTCAACACTCACACCTGTGTTAACGAGAGAATAACTGACATGATGTCAGCTGGTCCTTTTGTGGCAGGGCTGAAATGCAGTGGAAATGTTTTTGGGGGGATTCAGTTCATTTGCATGGCAAAGAGGGACTTTGCAATTCATTACAATCCATCTGATCACTCTTCATAACATTCTGGACTATATGCAAATTGCCATCATACAAACTGAGGCAGCAGACTTGGTGAAAATGTATATTTGTGTCAATCTCAAACCTTTTGGCCACGACTGTACATGAACCGGTTGCATCAGCTGGGAGTTCCAAAGGTGGTCTTGAATGCTCGAATGTGGTGTTAGAACCAGGCGCACGTCAAGCTGGTGCAACCAGCCGCTGGTCAACCATAGGAGATCTGACAGGAGAGAACATGGAGGACGTACGTGGAGGGTAGAGGAAGGCGAAGGAGATCTGTTTGTCCGCTTTGTAGTTGGAGCAGGATTGGCTGAAGCCCGGAGGGATACGGATGTCAGGTCTGACACAGTTAGTCAGATGCTCTGGTAGAGGGGTTACTTCTACCTGGAAAACACAATCACAACATTAGACCACTGTAGACTGTAGTCACTGACAATACGCTAGATCAGGTCTCTCTAACCCTGTTCCTGAAGAGAAAGCCTCCTGTAGGTTTTAACTCCAACCCTGTTCCTGAAGAGAAAGCCTCCTGTAGGTTTTAACTACAACCCTGTTCCTAGAGAGATCACCTCCTGCTCTCCAGGAACAGGGTTGGAGTTAAAACCTACAGGAGGGTCCTCTTCAGGAACAGGGTTGGAGTGAAAACCTACAGGAGGGTCCTCTTCAGGAACAGGTTTGGAGTTAAAACCTACAGGAGGGTGTATATATCCAGGAACAGGGTTGAAGAGCCCTGCTCTAGAGACTATAAATTAGACAACTGTTCAAATGAGTAGACAACAACTGTTCAAATGAGTAGTCAACGACTGTTCAAATTAGTAGTCAACGACTGTTCAAATGAGTAGTCAACATAAAGTATTGACGAGGTATGTGCCAGTCCATGTTGAAATGAGTAGTCAACATATAGTATTGACGAGGTATGTGCCAGTCCATGTTGAAATGAGTAGTCAACATATAGTATTGACGAGGTATGTGCCAGTCCATGTTGAAATGAGTAGTCAACATATAGTATTGACGAGGTATGTGCCAGTCCATGTTGAAATGAGTAGTCAACATATAGTATTGACGAGGTATGTGCCAGTCCATGTTGAAATGAGTAGTCAACATATAGTATTGACGAGGTATGTGCCAGTCCATGTTGAAATGAGTAGTCAACATATAGTATTGACGAGGTATGTACCAGTCCATGTTGAAATGAGTAGTCAACATATAGTATTGACGAGGTATGTACCAGTCCATGTTGAAATGAGTAGTCAACATATAGTATTGACGAGGTATGTGCCAGTCCATGTTGAAATGAGTAGTCAACATATAGTATTGACGAGGTATGTGCCAGTCCATGTTGAAATGAGTAGTCAACATATAGTATTGACGAGGTATGTGCCAGTCCATGTTGAAATGAGTAGTCAACATATAGTATTGACGAGGTATGTGCCAGTCCATGTTGAAATGAGTAGTCAACATATAGTATTGACGAGGTATGTGCCAGTCCATGTTGAAATGAGTAGTCAACATATAGTATTGACGAGGTATGTGCCAGTCCATGTTGAAATGAGTAGTCAACATATAGTATTGACGAGGTATGTGCCAGTCCATGTTGAAATGAGTAGTCAACATATAGTATTGACGAGGTATGTACCAGTCCATGTTGAAATGAGTAGTCAACATATAGTATTGACGAGGTATGTGCCAGTCCATGTTGAAATGAGTAGTCAACATATAGTATTGACGAGGTATGTACCAGTCCATGTTGAAATGAGTAGTCAACATATAGTATTGACGAGGTATGTGCCAGTCCATGTTGAAATGAGTAGTCAACATATAGTATTGACGAGGTATGTACCAGTCCATGTTGAAATGAGTAGTCAACATATAGTATTGACGAGGTATGTACCAGTCCATGTTGAAATGAGTAGTCAACATATAGTATTGACGAGGTATGTGCCAGTCCATGTTGAAATGAGTAGTCAACATATAGTATTGACGAGGTATGTGCCAGTCCATGTTGAAATGAGTAGTCAACATATAGTATTGACGAGGTATGTACCAGTCCATGTTGAAATGAGTAGTCAACATATAGTATTGATGAGGTATGTGCCAGTCCATGTTGAAATGAGTAGTCAACATATAGTATTGACGAGGTATGTACCAGTCCATGTTGAAATGAGTAGTCAACATATAGTATTGACGAGGTATGTACCAGTCCATAGGTTTATCTTGAGAGGATTATTGAATGAGCTGTTTTCCCTTGTCAAACATCCATTATAATCACAGTAAATAGCATATAGCTGATATCAAAATAAACCAGGTAGGAAACTCGTAGGCTGTGTCCTGTTTGACATACCTGTTTGGAGACTGTGTAGGACGTCCACAGGGACATAGACAGTGATTCACTGTACCCACTGATATAGTCACTGTGGTGTAGAATGCTGTGTCCTGTTTGACATACCTGTTTGGAGACTGTGTAGGACGTCCACAGGGACATAGAGAGTGAGTCACTGTACCCACTGATATAGTCACTGTGGTGTAGAATGCTGTGTCCTGTTTGACATACCTGTTTGGAGACTGTGTAGGACGTCCACAGGGACATAGACAGTGATTCACTGTACCCACTGATATAGTCACTGTGGTGTAGAATGCTGTGTCCTGTTTGACATACCTGTTTGGAGACCGTGTAGGACGTCCACAGGGACATAGACAGTGATTCACTGTACCCACTGATATAGTCACTGTGGTGTAGAATGCTGTGTCCTGTTTGACATACCTGTTTGGAGACTGTGTAGGACGTCCACAGGGACATAGAGAGTGAGTCACTGTACCCACTGATATAGTCACTGTGGTGTAGAATGCTGTGTCCTGTTTGACATACCTGTTTGGAGACCGTGTAGGACGTCCACAGGGACATAGACAGTGATTCACTGTACCCACTGATATAGTCACTGTGGTGTAGAATGCTGTGTCCTGTTTGACATACCTGTTTGGAGACTGTGTAGGAAGTCCACAGGGACATAGACAGTGATTCACTGTACCCACTGATATAGTCACTGTGGTGTAGAATGCTGTGTCCTGTTTGACATACCTGTTTGGAGACCGTGTAGGACGTCCACAGGGACATAGACAGTGAGTCACTGTACCCACTGATATAGTCACTGTGGTGTAGAATGCTGTGTCCTGTTTGACATACCTGTTTGGAGACCGTGTAGGACGTCCACAGGGACATAGACAGTGATTCACTGTACCCACTGATATAGTCACTGTGGTGTAGAATGCTGTGTCCTGTTTGACATACCTGTTTGGAGACCGTGTAGGACGTCCACAGGGGCATAGACAGTGATTCACTGTACCCACTGATATAGTCACTGTGGTGTAGAATGCTGTATTTAGTACGGAACAGAACTGCAGGCCGACCATGAGGGAGGTTCTTGCTGTCTGGAAGAGAAGACCATCATCCTAAAAGCTGGTAACAAGACTCTGGAGAGGATATTCAATAGTGATATGAGAAATAGGACATAATACAACCCTTTACTGACATGTCTATGTAATAACATGTTAATAACAACATTGTTGGCCGCTGTAATTAGTGTTATTACACAGGTATTAGCATTACTACTACTCAGGCATAAGACCAACGATGTGGACCAGAGAGAGAGAGACGTACCATCGACAGCTTGCCTCAGTCTCTGATTAAGCTCTTCCACTTTGTTCTGTAAGAGACAGAGCCACAGTGACTCCAGGTTATAGCCTCTTACAACGGGGACTTTCAAAGATCTCTGCCCTCTATTTTTTGAACGCAACTGCAAAAAGATTGAAGGTGAAAATCTCTTGCAAAGACATCTATCATCTCTGCAGAAGCAAGAGGTCTAGACATCTATCATCTCTGCAGAAGCAAGAGGTCTAGACATCTATCATCTCTGCAGAAGCAAGAGGTCTAGACATCTATCATCTCTGCAGAAGCAAGAGGTCTAGACATCTATCATCTCTGCAGAAGCAAGAGGTCTAGACATCTATCATCTCTGCAGAAGCAAGAGGTCTAGACATCTATCATCTCTGCAGAAGCAAGAGGTCTAGACATCTATCATCTCTGCAGAAGCAAGAGGTCTAGACATCTATCATCTCTGCAGAAGCAAGAGGTCTAGACATCTATCATCTCTGCAGAAGTAAGAGGTCTTCACAGACAGAAACAAGAAGAAGAGGGAGTCATACAAAACAAAGCATGAGAACGTGTAACAGCAGCGATGGATTACAGAGACAACAGTCAGTGGCAGACACAGAAACCAGTTTAGACACGTAAAATACACAACATGTAGTAATGCCCAGTGCTACAGATATCAGTCAGGTCATAGGTCAAACACACACGCTATACAGATCAATGTAACAACATGTAGTAATGCCCAGTGCTACAGATATCAGTCAGGTCATAGGTCAAACACACACGCTATACAGATCAATGTAACAACATGTAGTAATGCCCAGTGCTACAGATATCAGTCAGGTCATAGGTCAAACACACACGCTATACAGATCAATGTAACAACATGTAGTAATGCCCAGTGCTACAGATATCAGTCAGGTCATAGGTCAAACACACACGCTATACAGATCAATATAATAACATGTAGTAATGCCCAGTGCTACAGATATCAGTCAGGTCATAGGTCAAACACACACGCTATACAGATCAATGTAACAACATGTAGTAATGCCCAGTGCTACAGATATCAGTCAGGTCATAGGTCAAACACACACGCTATACAGATATAATAATATAATATCAATATAATAACATGTAGTCTATTTCTTGAGATGCAGAAATCATTTCCGATTTACTTTATTGAAGCAAATATCAAGTTGATATAAAAACCTAAAGCTTCAATATCAGTCTGTCTACGGCTGTGAAAGCCATAAAAATACAATCTCATTCTAGTTCTGTGGTGGGAGCCATAGAGATACACACAGTTTCTATCTCTACAGTTTCTACAGTATCTATCTCTACAGTTTCTACAGTATCTATCTCTACAGTTTCTACAGTATATATCTCTACAGTTTCTACAGTATCTGTCTCTATAGTAAAACAGTATCAATCTCTATAGTAAAACAGTATCAATCTCTATAGTAAAACAGTATCTATCTCTACAGTTTCTACAGTATCTATCTCTACTGTTTCTATAGTATCTATCTCTATAGTGGTACAGTATCTATCTCTACAGTGATACAGTATCTATCTCTACAGTATCTATCTCTATAGTGATACAGTATCTATCTCTATAGTGATACAGTATCAATCTCTATAGAGATACAGTATCTATCTCTACAGTGATACAGTATCTATCTCTACAGTGATACAGTATCTATCTCGACAGTATCTATCTCTATAGTGCTACAGTATCTATCTCTACAGTATATATCTCTATAGTGATACAGTATCTATCTCTACCGTGATACAGTATCTATCTCTACAGTATATATCTCTATAGTGATACAGTATCTATCTCTACAGTATATATCTCTATAGTGATACAGTATCTATCTCTACCGTGATACAGTATCTATCTCTACAGTGATACAGTATCTATCTCTATAGTGATACAGTATCTATCTCTATAATGCTACAGTATCTATCTCTACAGTATATATCTCTATAGTGATACAGTATCTATCTCTACAGTGACACAGTATCTATCTCTATAGTGGTACAGTATCTATATCTATAGTGATACAGTATCTATCTCTATAGTGATACAGTATCTACCTCTACAGTCTATCTCTATAATGCTACAGTATCTATCTCTACAGTATATATCTCTATAATGATACAGTATCTATCTCTACAGTGACACAGTATCTATCTCTATAGTGATACAGTATCTATCTCTACAGTGCTACAGTATCTATCTCTATAGTGATACAGTATCTATCTCTACAGTATCTATTTCTATAGTGCTACAGTATCTATATCTATAGTGATACAGTATCTATCTCTACAGTATCTATTTCTATAGTGCTACAGTATCTATCTCTACAGTGATACAGTATCTATCTCTATAGTGATACAATGTCTATCTCTATAGTATCTATCTCTATAGTGCTACAGTATCTATCTCTATCTCTATAAGAGCTATGCTGTTCTGTAGCTGACCTTGTCATCACAGCTGCAGCCTAAGTCATCGGTCAGAGTAATGATGGGACCTGAGATGGTGGGTTTAGACACCTCCTCTGGCACGGTGGGCTTGTGGACCGGGCTCTTCAACAGGTGGTTCAGACTGCCATGTGTCCCGTTGTTAGGGGCAGGGTTCAGGCCAAGCAGGTCTATCCCATGAAAATGGACAATAAGGTATTCTAGTGTTACGATTACAGTAAAAGATCAAGTCAATGCAACACAACTTCACTGTCCATAACGTATGAGTATGGGCTGATGAGTGCTACTGTATGCCTCTCTCAAGTTAAAAACAATAATGAAGATGCCTTACCACACATGACATTGTAAAGTTCAATGTTTTCAAAAACTGGCACTTTGGTCTTGAATTTAAACATAGGTCCATATCCAAAGAAAATAGTCTAAAGAACAGGAACAGGATAAAGGTAATGATTAATCATTTATGGCAACGAGAACACTTAAATCAAGATGAGGATAAAACTAACATACCTGCATGCTGTTTATCTTGTTGTCATAACCGTGATCTCCTGCAAAACCACATTTCCCAGGGTGCCTCTTTCCTCCTTCTGGAGACTTCCTGTAACAGACAGCATGATATAAAACTTTTTTTTTTTTGTTCCAACATCAGACAATTCATGGTTTTAATAATATTAACTATCTACAATTCCTCACCGGGACGAAGACTTTATGCAGCCTAAATAAACATTCAAGGACATTGTGTCTGATTTTCATAACATTTGATTTGATTCAAAGCAGACCACACAGATACAGCCCTACATACACAGTAACACACTGACATCCTTATAGACCCAAGTGTAAAGGATTCCGTTTCTCCAAGGCCGACCCGACACCACCACATTTCCCTGTAAAGCCATGTAAAAGGAAAACAGGCACGTTTTTATATGAAGTTTGCATTAAACACTACAGTCAGTGGTGTCTGTGTAGGGAACAACCCACAAGCACGTAGAACCTGAAAAATCACCAACGGCAGGGAAAACGGACTAACAAATATTTCATTTAATTTGGGTAATTAATTTAAGAGACAGTTTTACTCTGCTAGCTGCAAAGCTGCTGGAGGGGTAAGAATTTCTCACTCAGAAAGCATTAAGTTCACAACTCATGGTGCCAGTGATTCAAACTAGTCTATATCTTAGCAGGCAGGAGGAGGGATCTCAAAGATCTCTTTCATGGAGCTCTGTGGCATGCCAACTCAAACAGGGTGTTTGTCCCCATGGAGCTCTGTGGCATGCCAACTCAAACAGGGTGACGTCCCCATGGTGCATATTCTGAACCAGCCCTCTCCTCTCTGTCCTTCAAACATTGATTTGTTTTCAGTTGTCGCCCGCGACAGACAGGCATTACCTCATGTGTTTACACAGTGACTGACAACTTTCCACTGGGTCTGACCAACACTGGGACTGATGATGGCCAACATACAGAGTCTGTCCAGGTTCATGTTAACAGACACTGCCTGCTCCAGGAACAGGGTACAATAGGACACACCCCCAATAGGACACCACCACCAATAGGACACCACCACCAATAGGACACCACCACCAATAGGACACCACCACCAATAGGACACCACCACCAATAGGACACCGCCACCAATAGGACACCGCCACCAATAGGACACCACCACCAATAGGACACCACCACCAATAGGACACCACCACCAATAGGACACCACCCCCAATAGGACACCAACCCCAATAGGACACACCCCCAATAAGACACCCCCACCAATAGGAAACACCCCCAATAGAACACACCCCCAATAGGACACCCTGCCAATAGGACACACCCCCAATAGGACACCCCACCAGTAAGACACCCCCGCCAATAAGACACCCCCACCAATAGGACCCACCCCCAATAGGACACCACCACCAATAGGACACACCCCCAATAGGGCACCCTGCCAATAGAACACACCCCCAATAAGACACCACCACCAATAGGACACCACCACCAATAGGACACCACCACCAATAGGACACCACCCCCAATAGGACACACCTCCAATAGGACACCACCACCAATAGGACACCACCCGTAGGACACACCCCCAATAGGACACCCCGCCAATAGGACACCACCCCCAATAGGACACCACCACCAATAGTACACCACCCCCAATAGTACACCACCCCCAATAGTACACCACCCCCAATAGTACACCACCCCAATAGTACACCACCCCAATAGGACACACCCCCAATAGGACACACACCCAATAGTACACCACCCCCAATAGGACACCACCACCAATAGTACACCACCCCCAATAGTACACCACCCCCAATAGGACACCACCACCAATAGTACACCACCCCCAATAGGACACCACCCCCAATAGTACACCACCCCCAATTGTACACCACCCCCAATAGGACACCACCACCAATAGGACACCACCACCAATAGGACACCACATGTATCAAATAAAATAAAATGTAGAGCACCACATGTAGGACACCCCACCAATAGGACACACTGTAGCAAAAAATCTGTGGTCTATGTCTGTTTCGAAATGAGAAACAGAGAGACAGAGAGAGAGAGAGACAGAGAGAGAGAGAGAGAAAGAGAGAGACAGAGAGGCAGAGAGAGAGAGAGAGGCAGAGAGAGAGAGAGAGGCAGACAGAGAGAGAGAGACAGAGAGAGAGAGAGAGAGAGAGGCAGAGAGACAGAGAGAGAGAGAGAGGCAGAGAGAGACAGAGAGGCAGAGAGAGAGAGAGGCAGAGAGACAGAGAGATAGAGAGAGGCAGAGAGAGAGAGACAGAGAGACAGAGAGGGTATAACCTTGCGATATGCCACTTCCTCTCCACTAACAGGTGGATGTCCTCTATTCTCCTGTTGTTGGCGTAGTGAAGGCGCTTTGGGGAGATGCTGCTTCAGATAGGGCTTGAAGTGCTGCTCTGTCTCTTTTACACTGAGGGGCAGAACAACACGATTCCAGGTGCTCTGTAGTACAACTTTATCACCACTATTTCATAAACTATAATTCTGGATTTTTCACCTCAACCTCTGACACCACAACACGGGTATGAATATTGGTCAGAACAATGAGAAGACAATGTGTATGGAAATACAACATGTATAATACTCACTGTAAGATTTGCAATAACAGATTTGGCATCATCTGAAAAAAGACAAACAGTGTTCTGATTGACTGTCGACTGTTAGGAAATGTGCCTCGTTCTACCGTACTACCGAGGACGCAGTCCATAACTGGATCAGTAGGGACACATCAACGTAGTCTGGGGACGAGGAGGCGTGCTCTTCTGAGCAGAAAGATACATGCTAAAGTAATGTTATTGTTTTGGTCTCGACTGACCTGGCCATGTGACCCAGTCAAGGATCAGGGTCACTGAGATACAGTACTCTGTCTTTCTCTACACACTTTCCAGTAACTGGAGGAATGGGTCTGCCTGTCTAAATGCAGCCTATGAGGACCACAATGGGTCTGCCTGTCTAAACGCAGCCTATGAGGACCACAATGGGTCTGCCTGTCTAAATGCAGCCTATGAGGACCACAATGGGTCTGCCTGTCTAAATGCAGCCTATGAGGACCACAATGGGTCTGCCTGTCTAAACGCAGCCTATGAGGACCACAATGGGTCTGCCTGTCTAAACGCAGCCTATGAGGACCACAATGGGTCTGCCTGTCTTAAATGCAGACTATGAGGACCACAATTGGTCTGCCTGTCTTAACGCAGCCTATGAGGACCACAATGGGTCTAACTGTCTAACGCAGCCTATGAGGACCACAATGTGTCTGCCTGTCTAAACACAGCCTATGAGGACCACAATGTGTCTGCCTGTGTAAACACAGCCTATGAGGACCACAATGGGTCTGCCTGTCTAAACAAAGCCTATGAGGACCACAATGGGTCTGCCTGTCTAAACGAAGCCTATGAGGACCACATTAGAAATAGGTCTCTGATTTTGTAGTTGGGGATTTGTAGTTGGTTAATCCTCAATGATTTTATTAGGGCATGTTCTTCAATACAGTATTGTGTTTTTAAATGGTCAATCAATCAATACATCAATACACCAATCAGACAAACAAACCAAACGCTCACATTTGGGGTTGTTGGGGTACCTGGAGCGGATCCTGCCCAGGGAGCCGGGGATCAGGATGATGTCATCAACAGTGGACGGCATGTATGAGCTGAGGAACTCTGTCCTGTCACAGTGAGCCTCCTCCATACCTGAGGAACACATGTTCAGAACAGCCTTTAGATCACTGCAGAATGAAGAAGAAGAAGAAGAAGGTGACTTGATTGTCCATAGTCAGAGAAATGGACATCGTCTAGAGCACGTGTCAAACTCATTCCATGGAGGGCCGAGTGTCTGAGGGTTTTCGCTCCTGCCTTGAACTTGATTGATGAATTGAGGTCACGAATTAGTAAAGAACTCCCCTCACCTGGTTGTCTAGGGCTTAAATGAAAGGAGAAAACTAAAACCCACAGACACTAGGACCTCCATGGAATGAGTTTGACAGCCCTGGTCTAGAGGTCTGTGGAGGACCGATTTATTCATCCCGCCCACACCCACTGGCTTTCTGTTCGACTCCCATCCGCTAACGCAAGAACTGGTCCCGAACCCAACCGCAATACTGCTTATTTTAGACGTATGTGACGACTCAGCTCACTTGCCAACCATGGTTGCAAAAATAACCTAAGAAATAAGTTAAATTACCAGAGATTCTCACGTGGACCATTATATTAGGCTATCGGTATTACTGGGACATATCAGCCAATAGGCTAGGCGTACTTTGAAGAGACCTGAGTTGGAGAGACTTTCACTTTCTCTAGAGCTACGTTTTCTTACCTCCCTTTTATGAGTGGGACGATTTTCAGACGGAGACTAATATGAGTGATCAATGTTTATTTATATATAGGCAATGTAGTGAACTATAGCCTAATCATATTTAGGAAGTACATTTTCTTGGAAAGATAACTGATATGTGATCCCCCAGCGTGTGTATTGACTAGGTAGAGTTGGTGTGTATTGACCAGGGTTGGTATGTATTGATCAGGGTTGGTATGTATTGACTAGGGTTGGTGTATATTGACTAGGTTGGTATGTATTGACCAGGGTTAGGGTTGGTATGTATTGACCAGGGTTGTTATGTATTGACCAGGGTTGGTATGTACTGACCATGGTTGGTATGTATTGACCAGGGTTGATATGTACTGACCATGGTTGGTATGTATTGACCAGGGTTGGTATGTATTGGCCATGGTTGGTATGTATTGACCAGGGTTAGGGTTGGTGTGTATTGACCAGGGTTGGTATGTATTGACCAGGGTTGGTATAAATTGAGGGTTAGGGTTGGTATGATTGACCCGGGTTAGGGTTGGTATGTATTGACCAGGGATGGTATGTATTGACCAGGGTTAGGAGTTGGTATGATTGACCAGGGTTAGGGTTGGTATGATTGACCAGGGTTAGGGTTGGTATGTATTGACCAGGGTTAGGGTTGGTATGTATTGACCAGGGGGTTGGTATGGTATGTATTGACCAGGGTTAGGGTTGGTATGTATTGACCAGGGTTAGGGTTGGTATGATTGACCAGGGTTAGGGTTGGTATGTATTGACCCGGGTTAGGGTTGGTATGTATTGACCAGGGATGGTATGTATTGACCAGGGTTAGGGTTGGTATGATTGACCAGGGTTAGGGTTGGTATGTATTGACCAGGGTTAGGGTTGGTATGTATTGACCAGGGTTAGGGTTGGTATGTATTGACCAGGGTGGGGTTGGTATGTTGACCAGGGTTGGTATGTATTGACCAGGGTTAGGGTTGGTATGTATTGACCAGGGTTTATGATTGACCAGGGTTAGGGTTGTATGTATTGACCAGGGTTAGGGTTGGTATGATTGACCAGGGTTAGGTTGGTATGTATTGACCAGGGTTAGGGTTGGTATGTTGACCAGGGATGGTATGTATTGACCAGGGTTAGGGTTGGTATGATTGACCAGGGTTAGGGTTGGTATGTATTGACCAGGGTTAGGGTTGGTATGTATTGACCAGGGTTAGGGTTGGTATGTATTGACCCAGGGTTTATGTATTGACCAGGGTTGGTATGTATTGACCAGGGTTAGGGTGGTATGTATTGACCAGGGTTAGGGTTGGTATGATTGACCAGGGTTAGGGTTGGTATGTATTGACACCGGTTGGTAGTATTGACCGGGTTCAGTATGTATTGACCAGGGTTAGGGTTGGTATGTATTGACCAGGGTTAGGGTTTATGTATTGACCAGGGTTGGTATGTATTGACCAGGGTTGGTGTGTATTTACCAGGGTTAGGGTTGGTATGTATTGACCAGGGTTGTTGGTATGTATTGACCAGGGTTAGGGTTGGTATGTATGACCAGGGTTAGGGTTGGTATGTATTGACCAGGGTTAGGGTTGGTATGTATTGACCAGGGTTAGGGTTGGTATGTATTGACAGGTCAGGGGTCAAAATACCGTGATCTCCCACCATGATGATGTTGACACATCGGTGGAGTTTCATCTGTTTCAGGCCGTCCATCAGCTGACCAATTATCTTATCAACAGGGTGTTACGGTACTGAGTCAATGTGGAGGCTATATACAGGGTGTTACGGTACTGAGTCAATGTGGAGGCTATATACAGGGTGTTACGGTACAGAGTCAATGTGGAGGCTATATACAGGGTATTACGGCACAGAGTCAATGTGGAGGCTATATACAGGGGTTACGGTACAGAGTCAATGTGGAGGCTATATACAGGGGTTATGGTACAGAGTCAATGTGGAGGCTATATACAGGGTGTTATGGTACAGAGTCAATGTGGAGGCTATATACAGGGTGTTATGGTACAGAGTCAATGTGGAGGCTATATACAGGGTGTTATGGTACAGAGTCAATGTGGAGGCTATATACAGGGTGTTATGTTACAGAGTCAATGTGGAGGCTATATACAGGGTGTTATGGTACAGAGTCAATGTGGAGGCTATATACAGGGTGTTACGGTACAGAGTCAATGTGGAGGCTATATACAGGGTGTTACGGTACTGAGTCAATGTGGAGGCTATATACAGGGTGTTACGGTACAGAGTCAATGAGGAGGCTATATACAGGGTGTTACGGTACTGAGTCAATGTGGAGGCTATATACAGGGTGTTACGGTACTGAGTCAATGAGGAGGCTATATACAGGGTGTTACGGTACTGAGTCAATGTGGAGGCTATATACAGGGTGTTACGGTACAGAGTCAATGTGGAGGCTATATACAGGGTGTTACAGTACCGAGTCAATGTGGAGGCTATATACAGTGTGTTACGGTACAGAGTCCATTTGGAGGCTATATACAGGGTATTACGGTACAGAGTCAACGTGGAGGCTATATACAGGGTATTACGGTACAGAGTCAATGTGGAGGCTATATACAGGGTATTACGGTACAGAGTCAACGTGGAGGCTATATACAGGGTATTATGGTACAGAGTCAACGTGGAGGCTATATACAGGGTGTTACGGTACAGAGTCAATGTGGAGGCTATATACAGGGTATTACGGTACAGAGTCAAAGTGGAGGCTATATACAGGGTATTATGGTACAGAGTCAATGCGGTGCCCACTGCTACTGTTTAATTATTTGTTACTTTTATTTCTCTATTTTTTACTTATTAACACTTATTTTTCTTAAAACTTCTTAATTAAGCATTGTTGGTTAAAGCCTTGGCGCATGTGACAAATACAATTTGACTTGAAGTACAAAATCTCTAGAAAATGGTTAATCAATTCCACACTGTACAAGTCATGCATGTACATGCCTGGGTTTGTTTGGGGCCTTGCTATGGCTGGACAGTTGAAACAGAAAGCCAGTGTTTATGCTACAGTGATGTAGATTGTTCTGTATGTAACTAGCTCCATCTGGCATGAGTGCTGCTGTCGTGAGTGCTGCTTAACACATACTCAGGTCCCGGTAGTCTGAACCACAACCGTCTCTCCCCTCAGACTCTGCCCCAGCCCCAGCCCCAGCCCCAGCCCCAGCCCCAGCCCCAGCCCCAGCCTCCAGCCTCCAGCCTCCAGCCTCCAGCTCACCTCAGTGCTCATGGGCCCCAGCTTGTGGCCAAACGTGTCCGGCTGCTCGGAGTGCATGGCGTAAACATACGGCCTGAAACAACACAGGTGGAAGGGAATCTTAGGTTGGCCATGTGTATCCTCTACCACCCCAGGTCTCAAATACAGGGTTAGGATATGGGAGCAAAGTTACTTACTCAAAGTCAGATGGAGATTGCTGCTAAACATAGAGAGGCCATCTTGGATGCATGTAGAGGATGGGGTTTCACTGCTGGTATATCATTGCAGATAGTAACAGCCTAAAGAAGAGGATAAAAGAAGCTGACTTTACCTCTCTCCGTCTGGCAGATGAAGCCATTGTAGCATGGTCAGGACTCTCCTCTCCAACGGGATGGACCTGGAAAGACACATCAGATGAGTTCATCATATGGAGGACAAAATGGAGTTCACAAAAAAATGTATGGGGTTCTGTGTATCAATGGCTTTACTGTGTCTGGGGTACTGTGTCTGGGAGGCTGTGTCTGGGGTACTGTGTCTGGGAGGCTGTGTCTGGGGTGCTATGTCTGGGGGGCTGTGTATCAATGTTTTACTGTGTATGAAAACACCACATTTGATCCTTTCTGTTTGCATCCAGGAAAGCTGCCAAATTAGAACCACTAAAGACATTATAACAGACCTATATAGTCCTGGGGTACACCAGATTAGAACCACTAAAGACATTATAACAGACCTATATAGTCCTGGGGTACACCAGATTAGAACCACTTAAGACATTATAACAGACCTATATAGTCCTGGGTTACACCAGATTAGAACCACTAAAGACATAACAGACCTATAAAGTCATGCACCAGATTAGAACCACTAAAGACATTATAACAGGCCTATATAGTCCTGGGGTACACCAGATTAGAACCACTAAAGACATAACAGACCTATAAAGTCAGACCAAATTAGAACCATAAAGACATTATAACAGGCCTATATAGTCCTGCACCAGATTAGAACCACTAAAGACATAACAGGCCTATATAAGAGTCCTGGGGTACACCAGATTAGAACCACTAAAGACATTATAACAGGCCTATATAGTCCTGGGGTACACCAGATTAGAACCACTAAAGACATTATAACAGACCTATATAGTCCTGGGGTACACCAGATTAGAACCACTAAAGACATAACATACCTATATAACCAGATTAGAACCACTAAAGACATAACAGGACCTATATAGTCCACCAGATTAGAACCACTAAAGACATAACAGACCTATATAGTCCTAAAGACATAACAGGGATACACCAGATTAGAACCACTAAAGACATTATAACAGACCTATATAGTCCTAGAATACACCAGATTAGAACCACTAAAGACATAACAGGCCTATATAGTCCTGGGTTACACCATATTAGAACCACTAAATACATAACAGGCCTATATAGTCCTGGGGTACACCAGATTAGAACCACTAAAGACATAACAGGCCTATATAGTCCTGGGGTACACCATATTAGAACCACTAAAGACATAACAGGCCTATATAGTCCTAGAATACACCAGATTAGAACCACTACAGACATTATAACAGACCTATATAGTCCTAGATTACACCAGATTAGAACCACTAAAGACATTATACCAGACCTATATAGTCCTAGGTTACACCAGATTTTTACCACTAAAGACATAACAGGCCTATATAGTCCTGGGGTACACCAGATTTGAACCACTAAAGACATTATACCAGACCTATATTGTCCTGGGTTACACCAGATTAGAACCACTAAATACCTTATAACAGACCTATATAGTCCTAGGTTACACCAGATTAGATCCACTAAATACACTAACAGATCTATATAGTCCTGGGGTACACCAGTTAGAACCACTAAAGACATATACAGATTAGAACCACTAAAGACATTATAACAGGCCTATATAGTCCTACACCAGATTAGGACATTATAACAGACCTATATACACCAGATTAGAACCACTAAAGACATTATAACAGGCCTATATAGTCCTAGGATACACCAGATTAGAACCACTAAAGACATTATAACAGGCCTATATAGTCCTGGGGTTACACCAGATTAGAACCACTAAAGACATTATAACAGACCTATATAGTCCTAGGATTTACACCAGATTAGAACCACTAAAGACAGTTATAACAGATTAGAACCACCTATAACAGGCCTATATAGTCCTGGGGTACACCAGATTAGAACCACTAAAGACATTATAACAGGCCTATATAGTCCTGGGTTACACCAGATTAGAACCACTAAAGACATTATAACAGACCTATATAGTCCTAGGTTACACCAGATTAGAACCACTAAAGACATTATAACAGACCTATAGAGTCCACAGATTAGAACCACTAAAGACATTATAACAGGCCTATATAGTCCTAGGGTTACACCAGATTAGAACCACTAAAGACATTATAACAGACCTATATAGTCCTAGGGTACACCAGATTAGAACCACTAAAGACATTATAACAGCCTATATAGTCCTAGGATACACCAGATTAGAACCACTAAAGACATTATAACAGGCCTATATAGTCCTAGGTTACACCAGATTAGAACCACTAAAGACATTATAACAGACCTATATAGTCCTAGGTTACACCAGATTAGATCCACTAAATACACAACAGATCTATATAGTCCTGGGGTACACCAGATTAGAACCACTAAAGACATAACAGGCCTATATAGTCCTGGGGTACAGATTAGAACCACTAAAGACATTATAACAGGCCTATATAGTCCTGGGGTACACCAGATTAGAACCACTAAAGACATTATAACAGACCTATATAGTCCTGGGGTACACCAGATTAGAACCACTAAAGACATTATAACAGACCTATATAGTCCTAGGTTACACCAGATTAGAACCACTAAAGACATAACAGGCCTATATAGTCCTGGGGTACACCAGATTAGAACCACTAAAGGCATTATAACAGCCTATATAGTCCTGGGTTACACCAGATTAGAACCACTGAAGACATTATAACAGACCTATATAGTCAAGGGGTACACCAGATTAGAACCACTAAAGACATTATAACAGACCTATATAGTCCTAGGTTACACCAGATTAGATCCACTAAATACACAACAGATCTATATAGTCCTGGGGTACACCAGATTAGAACCACTAAATACATTATAACAGGCCTATATAGTCCTAGAATACACCAGATTAGAACCACTAAAGACATAGTCCTGGGGTACACCAGATTAGAACCACTAAATACATAACAGGCCTATATAGTCCTGGGGTACACCAGATTAGAACCACTAAAGACATAACAGACCTATATAGTCCTAGAATACACCAGATTAGAACCACTAAAGACATAACAGCCCTATATAGTCCTAGAATACACCAGATTAGAACCACTAAAGACATAACAGGCCTATATAGTCCTAGAATACACCAGATTAGAACCACTAAAGACATAACAGGCCTATATAGTCCTGGGGTACACCAGATTAGAACCACTAAAGACATTATAACAGACCTATATAGTCAAGGGTACACCAGATTAGAACCACTAAAGACATAACACCTATATAGTACACCAGATTAGAACCACTAAAGACATAACAGGCCTATATAGTCCTAGGGTACACCAGATTAGAACCACTAAAGACATAACAGACCTATATAGTCCTGGGGTACACCAGATTAGAACCACTAAAGACATAACAGCCTATATAGTCCAGAATACACCAGATTAGAACCACTAAAGACATAACAGACCTATATAGTCCTAGGGTACACCAGATTAGAACCACTAAAGACATAACAGACCTATATAGTCTGGGGGTACACCAGATTAGAACCACTAAAGATATTAACAGGCCTATATAGTCAAGGGGTACACCAGATTAGAACCACTAAAGACATAACAGGCCTACACCAGATTATAGTCCTAGGGGTACACCAGATTAGAACCACTAAAGACATAACAGGCCTATATAGTCCTGGGGCACCAGATTAGACCACTAAAGACATAACAGGCCTATATAGTCCTGGGGTACACCAGATTAGAACCACTAAAGACATAACAGCCCTATATAGTCCTAGAATACACCAGATTAGAACCACTAAAGACATAACAGGCCTATATAGTCCTGGGGTACACCAGATTAGAACCACTAAAGACATAAAAGGCCTATATAGTCCTGGGGTGCACCAGATTAGAACCACTAAAGACATAACAGGCCTATATAGTCCTGGGGTACATCCCTCTCCTTCCCCCCTGGATATCTTTGAACCTCAAAGCCTCCCCTCCTGTTCCTGTTTTGTAGAGCGGTGGGCCACGAACAGACCTCCATCCTCCAGCCCACTAGGCACAGCTGCCAACCATCAACCCCAGGGTTTGCCTCTCTAACTGGGGCTTGACATGTGGGGGAGCTGGGGGGGTATGGAAGGGGGTAGATCTTATCCCACTAAATCACTAAAGGGGGGAATTCTCTTCTTCTCAACCCCTCTGGTGTTGGTTAAGACCTCCCTGGAGTTGGTCTTAACAGAGACCTCCACAAAGCTACAACCACAACTCCCCGTCACCTCCAGACCTCATTGGTTAAATAATACAGTCTTATACTGTACTGTAAAGTGACCCCTCCTCCTCCTCAGTGCCCAGTGCCCTGGGCCCCCCCCCCCTCTCCTTCTCAGTGCCCTGGGCCCCCCTCCCCCTCCTCAGTGCCCTGGGCCCTCCTCCCCCTCATCAGTGCCCTGGGCTCCCCCTCCTCAGTGCCCTGGGCCCCCTCCTCCTCCGTGCCCTGCCCCCCCCCCCCTCCTCCTCCTCTCCAGTGCCCTGGGCCCCCCCCTCCTCCTCCTCAGTGCCCTGCCCCCCCCTCCCCTCCTCAGTGCCCTGCCCCCTCCTCCTCCTCAGTGCCCTGGCCCTCCTCCTCCTCAGTGCCCTGGGCCCCCCCCCTCCTCAGTGCCCTGCCCCCCCCTCCTCCTCCTCAGTGCCCTGGCCCTCCTCCTCCTCAGTGCCCTGGGCCCCCTCCCCCTCCTCAGTGCCCTGGGCCCCCCTCCCCCTCCTCAGTGCCCTGCCCCCTCCCCCTCAGTGCCCTGGGCCCCCCTCCTCAGTGCCCTGGCCCCCCCCCCCCTCCCCCCCTCCCCAGTGCCCTGCCCCCCACCTCGGGAAGTGCACCTTGAAATGCACTTTGTCACTGCTTTTGAAGGAGTGCCCCCCAGCTGGCCAAGTTCACATGCAGGCATCCCGTTTTACGTTAATAGGCCGATTTGAGTCAAATTGCTCTCAAAACAGTTAGGTCTGTACGCCTCTAAACTGAAGTCTGCCTCAAAGGCCTCTGTGTCTTATGAATGTGTGATGCATTGTGTTTTTTTAGCAGCCTGCATGCGTTATGTTAGCCAGAGTACAACTAAACGAGAACATGTCCATGTAGTTTCCAGACATCTCCAACTGAAAGCCACAACAGTGTTATGACAATATAATGGCAACACTTTCTGTTGTGTTTTGTCTTCAAGAGTAGTGTTTTGTCTTTGAGAGTAGTGTTTTGTCTTTGAGAGTAATGTTTTGTCTTTGAGAGTAGTGTTTTGTCTTTGAGAGTTGTGTTTTGTTGTGTTTTGTCTTTGAGAGTTGTGTTTTGTCTTTGAGAGTTGTGTTTTGTCTTTGAGAGTTGTGTTTTGTCTTTGAGAGTTGTGTTTTGTCTTTGAGAGTTGTGTTTTGTCTTTGAGAGTTGTGTTTTGTCTTTGAGAGTTAGTGTTTTGTCTTTGAGAGTAGTGCCGAGTAGTGCTTTTCTAGGTCCATTTACGTTCCATCATTTAAAAAAATATCACGCTTTTTAAATTTCAGTTTCGATTATCATTATTTTTTACATTAAATGCATTATAAAATAATTACAAAAACAATTTAGCTTTTTAATGGAAATTCCAAAGCCAAAAATAGTTAACATTACATTTCCAAAACACTGAAATATTCCATTGTCTCTGTCAAGTCCACATAGGGTAGACATCAATTAAAAATTAAAAATAAATGACAATGAAATAATACAATATTGGTATATTACTTAGTATTTGTCATTCCTTAAAGTCATCATCTCATCTCTGCTAATGCAGTAGCAACCAAACAGACAGACCATATAATGTTATCTCTATCTCTCTCTGTGTGTTGTGTCCATTCATCTCTCATGCGGTCTGTGTGTATCTAACCTAATGTAATTATCTTCTCTGCCTGACCCAGAAAAAACAGGTGCAATGGATCATGGTCAATATAGTTAATTACCACGTTTCTGCGCTTAACAAGGTTGAATATTTGCTTAATGAAAACTACATCTCCCTTCAACCCAGTATCCCACATATTTCTTGATTTCTCTCATGAATGATTTTGATTTCTCCCTAGAGAAACACAAAACAAATTTACTAAATTGAATTCAAGTAATTTAATCGATGTTGATCAAATGAGTTGTTAAATAACCAAAAAAATTCACGAAATGTCAGTTAATCGCTAAGCACTACTTGAGAATTCTGAGGAGTATATTGACAGGCTGTGAGGTGATAAAGTTTGTGGGACATAATATCTTTACATTGAGAAGAAGGGAATATGATACAAATGGCCTTGAACAGATTTTTTTTCAGATGTGGTGTAGAGAGAGAGGGGAGGTGGTGGTTAGGGGGAGAGTGAGAGAGAGAGGTAGTCAGAGACAGAGAGAGAGAGGTAGTCAGACAGAGAGAGAGAGGTAGACAGAGAGAGAGAGAGGAGAGGTGGTGGTTAGGGGGAGAGTGAGAGAGAGAGAGAGAGAGAGAGAGAGAGGTAGTCAGAGAGAGAGGTAGACAGAGAGAGAGGTAGACAGAGAGAGAGAGGTAGAGAGAGACAGAGAGAGAGAGAGAGAGAGAGAGAGAGAGAGAGAGAGATAGACACAGAGAGAGAGAGAGAGAGAGAGAGAGAGAGAGAGAGAGAGGTAGACAGACAGAGAGAGAGAGAGAGAGAGAGACAGAGAGGTAGACAGACAGAGAGAGAGAGAGACAGAGTGGTAGACAGACAGAGAGAGAGAGGGACAGAGAGGTAGACAGACAGAGAGAGAGAGACAGAGTGGTAGACAGACAGAGAGAGAGAGACAGAGAGGTAGACAGACAGAGAGAGAGAGAGAGACAGAGAGGTAGACAGACAGAGAGAGAGAGAGACAGAGAGGTAGACAGACAGAGAGAGAGAGACAGGGAGGTAGACAGACAGAGAGAGAGAGGTAGACAGACAGAGAGAGAGACAGAGAGGTAGACAGACAGAGAGAGAGAGACAGAGTGGTAGACAGACAGAGAGAGAGAGAGAGACAGAGAGGTAGACAGACAGAGAGAGAGAGAGACAGAGAGGTAGACAGACAGAGAGAGAGAGAGAGAGGTAGACAGACAGAGAGAGAGAGACAGGGAGGTAGACAGACAGAGAGGGTGTGGGGGAGAGAGGGAGAGACTTACACAGGCCAGAAGAAAGTGCCAGCTTTCACCCCCTGCTTCACTGCTGTAATCCAGATCTAGGACAAGAATAAAAGTGAATATAACCACAGTAAATGATCTGTAAAACTGTGATATAAGACAATATCATTTATCATGTAATGGCATATAACACCTTTAAGGACAATGGGAAAATCCATTTTCGTCAACAAAGGTTCTTCAAAAGCGTTTGTGACCTTAAACCACTACAGTACATTTGCAAGGCTGACGCCATTTCCAATTCAATGTCTCAACTTGAAATGGACGGTTATTACATTTAAACACTACTCACTAGTTTTACTACATTCACACTCAAAGCCAAGTTAAACAGTCTCATATGAAAAAAAGAGAGAGAGAGAGAGAGAGAGAGAGAGAGAGAGAGAGAGAGAGAGAGGCCTGGCCAGCAGTAAGTAAGGCCATTACTGTGCAAATAGAACACAGATGCAGGCCTTCTAGAATGGGAGGGAGGGCTTCTAGTTTGGGAGGGGGTGCTTCTAGAATCTGAAGGGGGCTTCTAGAATGGGAGGGGGTTCTAGAATGGGAGGGGGTTCTAGAATGGGAGGGGAGGCTTCTAGTTTGGGAGGAGGGTGCTTCTAGAATCTGAAGGGGGCTTCTAGAATGGGAGGGGGGTTCTAGAATGGGATGGGGGTTCTAGAATGGGAGGGGAGGCTTCTAGAATGGGAGGGAATAGAATGGGAGGGAGGGCTTCTAGAATGGGATGGAGGGCCTATAGAATGGGAGGGAGGGCTTCTAGAATGGGATGGGGGCTTCTAGAATGGGATGGGGGCTTCTAGAGTGACTTACAGTGCCTTTAGAAAATATTCATACCCCTTAACGTATTCCACATTCTGTTACAGCCTAAAAAGTGGTCATCAATCTACACACAATATCCCATAATGACAAAGTGAAAACAGGTTTCTAGACATGTCATAAAATTCATTGAAAATGAAATACAGAAATATCTCATTTATACAAGTATTCATACCCCTGAGTCTATACGTGTTAGAATCACCTTTGGCAGCGATTACAGCTGTGTGTCTTTCTGGGTAAGTTTCTAAAAGCTTTGCACACCTGGATTGTACAATATTTGCAGAATATTCAAGCTCTGTCAAATTGGTTGTTGATCATTTGCTAGACAGCCATTTTCTTGCCAAGTCTTGCCATAGATTTTCAAACCGATTTGAGTCAAAACTAGGCCACTCAGGAACATTCAATGTCATCTTGGTGAGCAACTCCAGTGTATATTTTGCCTTCTGTTTTAAGTTACTGTCCTGCTGAAAAGTGAATTTGTCTCCCAGTCTGTTGGAAAGGTTTTCCTCTAGGATTTTGCCTGTGCTCAGCTCTATTCCGTTTATTTTTATCCTAAAAAACTCCCTAATCCTTGCCAATGACAAGCATACCCATAACATGATGCAACCACCACCATGCTTGAAAATATGGAGATTGGTACTCAGTAATGTGTTGTATTGGATTTGCCCCAAACGTAACACTTTGTATTCAGGATACAAAGTTAATTTCTTTGCCACATTTTTTTTACTTTAGTATCTTATTGCAAACAGGATGCATGTTTTAGAATATTTTTATTCTGTACAGACTTCCTTCTTTTCACTCTGTCAATTAGGTTGTGGAGTAACTACAATGTTGTTGATCCATCCTCAGTTTTCTCCTATCACAGCCATTCAACTCTGTAACTGTTTTAAAGTCACCATTGGCCTCATGGTGAAATCCCTGAGCGGTTTCCTTCCTCTCTGGCAACTGAGTTAGGAAGGATGCCTGTATCTTTATAGTGACTCAGTGTGTTGATACCCCATCCAAAGTGTAATTAATAACTTCACCATTCTCAAAGGGATATTCAATGTCTGCTTCTTTATTTTTTTACCCATCTACCAATAGGAGCCCTTCTTTGTGAGGCATTGGAAAACCTCCTTGGTCTTTGTAGTTGAATCTGCTCGACTGAGGGACCTTACAGATAATTGTATGTGTGGGGTAAAGAGATGAGGCAGTCATTCAAAAAATCATTTTAAACACTATTATTGCACACAGAGTGAGTCCATGCAACTTATTATGTGACTTGTTAAGTAATTTATGTAATTAAGTAATTTATGCCATAACTAAGGAGTTCAATACTTCTTGACTCAAGACCTTTCAGCTTTTCATTTGTAGTTCATTTCTAAACACATAATTCCACTTTGACATGATGGGGTATTGTGTGGAAGGGCAGTGAAAGTCAATCTCAATTGAATCCATTTTAAATTCAGGCTGTAACACAAGGAAATGTGTAACAAGTCACGGGGTGTGAATCCTTTGTGAAGGTGCTGTATGACTGAACCACAGAACAGAGCAGAGAGAGTAGGGCCTCACCGGCTGACCTCCCCACCAACGGTGATTCAGCTTCTCTCGACCCCGCAGGTTAAAGTTGGCATCAAACACAGGGTCATGCATGGAGTTGCCAACGATGCCATGGGACTCAGGGTACAGGCCCTACAGGAGGTCAGGACGGAGGTGTTAACCCGTGGAGGCTGGATGTTACATTACGGCAGAACTGAAGATAAAATGTTCAGCTGAGTTCAGCAAAGAGGAAGAAAAAGGATGATTGACCAGTACGTACCGTTGCAAGAGTATAGAGATTGGGGAACGTTTTCGTGGGGTACACGGGTCTCATGTAAGGAGCATGGGTACCACAGGCTCCTAGAGGTAAAAAGGCACAAACAGATATGATGCAATGGTACGGGCTCCCGAGTGGCGCAGCGGTCTAAAGCACTGCATCTCAGTGCTAGAGGCGTCACTACAGACATCCTGGCTGTATCACAACCAGCCGTGATTAGGAGTCCCATAAGGTGGCACACAATTGGCCCAGCGTCGTCCGGGTTAGGGTTTGGCCGGGGTAGGCCTTCATTGTAAATAAGAATTTGTTCTTAACTGACTTGCCTAGTTTAATAAAGTTGAATAAAGTAGACCCAGTCAAATGAAACCTTGTTATGGATGATTCATAATATCTTACTGAGTTTCTCGATGTTGGGGATCACTGTGCTTCCTCTCTTCATGTAGGAGGCTCTGAACCCATCCACTGACACCATAATGAGAGGGGGACGGACAAACCTGGGGACAAAAGATCATGAGACTATCTCTGATGTTCTTATGGGTTTTTTTTGTGAATCGCTGTGAAATAGTTGTGAAAGGTTAAACAAAAAAATGTTTTTTTTTAAATAAAAAGGTCTGAAGTGTGTAAATGGGATCTCTTACCCAGCCGGACATTCATGGGTTCTAATGTCTTCACAGTCATCCTGCAACCAAGTAGTGTCCCCTTACAAAGAAAGAGTTAAGAGTTAATATGAGGGTTCAATACAACCTTCCACTACCACCATATAGGATACAGTCAGAGAGGTACATGACTGGTCAAAAGTTTTAGAACACCTACTCATTCAAGGGTTTTTCTTTATTTTTGCTATTTTCTACATTATAGAGTAATAGTAATAACAAATATGGAATCATGTAGTAACCAAAAAGTGTTAAACAAAACAAAATATATTTTATATTTGAGATTCTTCAAATAGCCACCCTTTGCCTTGATGACAGCTTTGCACACTCTTGGCATTCTCTCAACCAGCTTCACCTGGAATGCTTTTCCAACAGTCTTGAAGGAGTTCCCACATATGCTGAGCACTTGTTTGCTATTTCCTTCACTCTGCGGTCCGACTCATCTCAAACCATCTCAATTTGGTTGAGGTCACGTGATTGTGGAGGCCAGGTCATCTGATGCAGCACTCCATCATCCCCCTTCTTGCTCAAATAACCCTTACACAGCCTGGAGGTGTGTTGAGTCATTGTCCTGTTGAAAAACAAATTATAGTCCCACTAAGCCCAAACCAGATGGGATGGCGTATCGCTGCAGAATGCTGTGGTAGCCATGCTGGTTTAGTGTGCCTTGAATTCTAAATAAATCACAGACATTGTCACCAGCAAAGCTCCCCACACCATCACACCTCCTCCTCCATGCTTTACGGTGGGAAATACACATGTGGAGAACATCCGTTCACCTACTCTGTGTCTCAAAATGACACAGTGGTTGGAACCAAAAATCTCCAATTTGGACTCTAGGCCGAAGGTCACATTTCCACCGGTCTAACGGCCATTGCTCGTGTTTCTTGGCCCAAGCAAGTCTCTTCTTATTGGTGTCCTCTAGTAGTGGTTTCTTTGCAGCAATTCGACCATGAAGGCCTGATTCACACAGTCTCTGAACAGCTGATGTTGAGATGTGTCTGTTACTTGAACTCTGTGAAGCATTTATTTGGGCTGCAATTTCTGAGGTTTGTAACTCTAATGAACTTATCTTCTGCAGGAGAGGTAACTCTGGGTCTTCCATTCCTGTGTTGGTCCTCATGAGAAACAGTTTCATCATAGCGCTTGATGGTTTTTGCGACTGCACTTGAAGAAACTTTCAAAGTTCTTGAAATTGACTGACCTTCATGTCTTAAAGTAATGATGGTCTGTCATTTCTCCTTGCTTATTTGAGCTGTTCAAGTCATAATATGGACTTGGTTGTTTACCAAATAAGGCTATATTCTGTATACCACCCCTACTTTGTCACAACACAACTGATTGGTTGAAACGCATTAAGAATTAAATAAATTCCACAAATGAACTTTTAAGAGGGCACACCTGTTAATTGAAATGCATTCCAGGTGACTACCTCATGAAGCTGGTTGAGAGAATGCCAAGAGTGTGCAAAGTTGTCATCAAGGCAAAGGGTGGCTATTTGAATCTCAAATATAAAATATATTTTGATTTGTTTAACACTTTTTTGGTTACTACATGATTCCATATGTGTTATTTCATAGTTTTGATGTCTTCACTATTATTCAACAATGTAGAAAATAGTACAAATAAAGAAAAACCCTTGAATGAGTAGGTGTTCAAAAGCTTTGGACTGATAGTGTATGTCATGACAACAACAGTCAGAAGGGTTGGCTAAAGCACACGCAGCACTAGTATCAGGTTGAGAGACATCTAGTATCAGGTTGAGAGACATCTAGTATCAGGTTGAGAGACATCTAGTATCAGGTTGAGAGACATCTAGTATCAGGTTGAGAGACATCTAGTATCAGGTTGAGAGACATCTAGTATCAGGTTGAGAGACATCTAGTATCAGGTTGAGAGACATCTAGTATCAGTGTCTAACCTTTACAGAGTGTTTTGTAGTTGGTACAGCAGTCTCCTTTGGCCAGACAGTCCTCAGAACAGTGACAGGCATGCTGGTCCTTCCTGGTCTCTCCACAGCGCTCCTTACTGCACTCAAAACCTCCCTCTGGACACAATCAATCATTTATTCAATCAATTAATGAGAGAGGATGTTACATAGGTAACAACAACCCATTAGAACTGCATCAGGGTGTTCCATTCAACAATGAGTCAAGTCACCATAAGGTCATATACATGAGGTAGAAACTGACAGAGATGGTGATGGTCACTAAGTATGAAGTAAAGCGTGTGTTCATTTTGAACCCTGCATTGATGCAATACAACGTACTGAACATTCTGGAACATGTACAACTTGGACTGGGGAGAGGAGTTGAACTGAGATGTAAGACCACCATGTTGAGGGAACATGAAAGGGAGCAGGGGGGACCACCAACCCAGACAGACAGGCTGGCAGGCTTCAGGCTTACCTGTTCTCAAGCAGTGCTCATCAAAATCCTGGCAGCAGCTGTTATAGGTTTTACATAAGTTGTCACAGCGGCAGTTGGGAGGTTCAGCCTCGTCCAATTCAAAGCATCTGTTCTGGCAGGATCCTGACGTGCTGATCCACGGGGAGTCTGAAGGAGCTGGCAGAGAGAGAGAGAGACAACCATTAACAACTACTGAGGGAGATGAAGGAGAGAGAGAGAGAGAGAGAGAGAGAGAGAGAGAGAGAGAGAGAGAGAGAGAGAGAGAGAGACAACCATTAACAACTACTGAGGAGAGAGAGAGAGAGAGAGGGAGAGAGACAACCATTAACAACTACTGAGGGAGAGAAAGGGAGAGAGAGAGAGAGAGAGAGAGAGAGAGAGAACCGTTAACATCTACTGAGTGAGCTGAGAGGAAGAGGAGAGGGGAGAGGAAGACCCATTAACAACTACTGAGGGGGGAGGGAGAGATTCCCTGAGGTTGGGGAGAGACAACCATTAACAACTACTGGGGAGAGGAAAGGTTGGGGAGAGAGAAGTTTCCCTGAGGTTGGGGAGAGGAAATTTCCCCTGAGGTTGGGGAGAGGAAGTTTCCCCTGAGGAGGGAGAGAGAACCTGAGGTTGGGGAGAGGAACACCTCCCTGAGGTTGGGGAGAGGAAGTCTTCCCTGAGGTTGGGGAGAGGAAGTCTTCCCTGAGGTTGGGGAGAGGAAGTATTCCCCCGAGGTTGGGGAGAGGAAGTATTCCCTGAGGTTGGGGAGAGTAACTCTTCCCCGAGGTTGGGGAGAGGAAGTTTCCCCTGAGGTTGGGGAGAGGAAGTTTCCCCTGAGGTTGGGGAGAGGAAGTTTCCCCTGAGGTTGGGGAGAGGAAGTCTTCCCTGAGGTTGGGGAGAGGAACACCTCCCTGAGGTTGGGGAGAGGAAGTCTTCCCTGAGGTTGGGGAGAGGAAGTCTTCCCTGAGGTTGGGGAGAGGACATCTTCCCTGAGGTTGGGGAGAGGAACACTTCCCTGAGGTTGGGGAGAGGAAGTTTCCCTGAGGTTGGGGAGAGGAAGTATTCCCTGAGGTTGGGGAGAGGAAGTTTCCCTGAGGTTGAGGTTTCCCCTGAGGTTGGGGAGAGGAAGTCTTCCCTGAGGTTGGGGAGAGGAACACCTCCCTGAGGTTGGGGAGAGGAAGTCTTCCCTGAGGTTGGGGAGAGGAAGTCTTCCCTGAGGTTGGGGAGAGGACATCTTCCCTGAGGTTGGGGAGAGGAACACTTCCCTGAGGTTGGGGAGAGGCAGTCTTCCCTGAGGTTGGGGAGAGGAACACTTCCCTGAGGTTGGGGAGAGGAACACCTCCCTAAGGTTGGGGAGAGGAACACCTCCCTGAGGTTGGGGAGAGGAAGTATTCCCTGGGGTTGGGGAGAGGAAGTATTCCCTGAGGTTGGGGAGAGGACGTATTCCCTGAGGTTGGGGAGAGGAAGTATTCCCTGAGGTTGGGGAGAGTCACTCTTCCCCGAGGTTGGGGAGAGGAAGTTTCCCCTGAGGTTGGGGAGAGGAAGTATTCCCTGAGGTTGGGGAGAGGCAGTATTCCCTGAGGTTGGGGAGAGGAAGTCTTCCCTGAGGTTGGGGAGAGGAACACCTCCCTGAGGTTGGGGAGAGGAAGTCTTCCCTGAGGTTGGGGAGAGGAAGTCTTCCCTAAGGTTGGGGAGAGGACATCTTCCCTGAGGTTGGGGAGAGGAAGTATTCCCTGAGGTTGGGGAGAGGAAGTATTCCCCCGAGGTTGGGGAGAGGAAGTATTCCCTGAGGTTGGGGAGAGTAACTCTTCCCCGAGGTTGGGGAGAGGAAGTTTCCCCTGAGGTTGGGGAGAGGAAGTTTCCCCTGAGGTTGGGGAGAGGAAGTTTCCCTGAGGTTGGGGAGAGGAAGTCTTCCCTGAGGTTGGGGAGAGGAACACCTCCCTGAGGTTGGGGGGGAGGAAGTCTTCCCTGAGGTTGGGGAGAGGAAGTCTTCCCTGAGGTTGGGGAGAGGACATCTTCCCTGAGGTTGGGGAGAGGAACACTTCCCTGAGGTTGGGGAGAGGAAGTCTTCCCTGAGGTTGGGGAGAGGAACACTTCCCTGAGGTTGGGGGAGAGGTTGGGGAAGGTCTTCCCTGAGGTTGGGGAGAGGAAGTATTCCCTGGGGTTGGGGAGAGGAAGTATTCCCTGAGGTTGGGGAGAGGACGTATTCCCTGAGGTTGGGGAGAGGAAGTATTCCCTGAGGTTGGGGAGAGGCAGTATTCCCTGAGGTTGGGGAGAGGAAGTATTCCCTGAGGTTGGGGAGAGGAAGTCTTCCCTGAGGTTGGGGAGAGGAAGTCTTCCCTGAGGTTGGGGAGAGGAAGTATTCCCTGAGGTTGGGGAGAGGAAGTATTCCCTGAGGTTGGGGAGAGGAAGTCTTCCCTGAGGTTGGGGAGAGGAACACCTCTCTGAGGTTGGGGAGAGGAGATCTTCCCTGAGGTTGGGGAGAGGAGGTATTCCCTGAGGTTGGGGAGAGGAACACCTCCCTGAGGTTGGGGAGAGGAACACCTCCCTGAGGTTGGGGAGAGGAGGTCTTCCCTGAGGTTGGGGAGAGGAGGTCTTCCCTGAGGTTGGGGAGAGGAGGTATTCCCTGAGGTTGGGGAGAGGAGGTATTCCCTGAGGTTGGGGAGAGGAACACCTCCCTGAGGTTGGGGAGAGGCACACCTCCCTGAGGTTGGGGAGAGGAGGTCTTCCCTGAGGTTGGGGAGAGGAGGTATTCCCTGAGGTTGGGGAGAGGAAGTCTTCCCTGAGGTTGGGGAGAGGAAGTCTTCCCTGAGGTTGGGGAGAGGTATACCTCCCTGAGGTTGGGGAGAGGAACACCTCCCTGAGGTTGGGGAGAGGAACACTTCCCTGAGGTTGGGGAGAGGAACACTTCCCTGAGGTTGGGGAGAGGAACACTTCCCTGAGGTTGGGGAGAGGAAGTATTCCCCTGAGGTTGGGGAGAGAAGTATTCCCTGAAGTCTTCCCTGAGGTTGGGGAGAGGGTTTCCCCTGAGGTTGGGGAGAGGAAGTCTTCCCTGAGGTTGGGGAGAGGAAGTTTCCCCTGAGGTTGGGGAGAGGAAGTCTTCCCTGAGGTTGGGGAGAGGAACACCTCCCTGAGGTTGGGGAGAGGAAGTCTTCCCTGAGGTTGGGGAGAGGAAGTCTTCCCTGAGGTTGGGGAGGGACTCTTCCCTGAGGTTGGGGAGAGGAAGTCTTCCCTGAGGTTGGGGAGAGGAAGTCTTCCCCTGAGGTTGGGGAGAGGAAGGAGGTTGGGGAGAGGAAGTTTCCCCTGAGGTTGGGGAGAGGAAGTTTCCCCCCTGAGGTTGGGGAGAGGAAGTTTCCCTGAGGTTGGGGAGAGGAAGTCTTCCCTGAGGTTGGGGAGAGGAAGTCTTCCCTGAGGTTGGGGAGAGGAAGTTTCCCCTGAGGTTGGGGAGAGGAAGTTTCCCCTGAGGTTGGGGAGAGGAAGTCTTCCCTGAGGTTGGGGAGAGGAAGTCTTCCCTGAGGTTGGGGAGAGGAACAGAGGGGACCAAGCCAGTGTAACATACAGTACATAATAAGATGTTCCTTGTGGATTCCGGAACAAACCTGCAGCAGGAAAAACCTGGGCAACGCCAGGAGAAGCACGTGGACGAATTCTATGAAGATTCAAACTCAGTTTACTGCACAGGAATAGCTGTATGAGGCATATAACTAGTCATATACTCGATGTCAAACCCATCCCAGACACAGTGAATGAACTGAATGAAAGGAAACAAACTACCTGTGAAGGAAAGATTACAATGTCCGTTCACAGCTGTGCAGTGGGATCTTTGACAAGTATCCCGACAGTATAATTCAAACCACCTGAGTTTTTACATGCAGACCAGGTCAGAATATGTGGCGCAGAAACGGCTGAAAAGCTCACTTGATATTGACACAAGGTAGAGCCGAGCAAACAAACCCCAAATATACACGAACAGGCCAATCACTAGCGAAAAGGACAACAGTAATCGTTTGTTACACTTAAACGCTCTTTGCTTATTAGTTCTGTGTACACTGGCAGACAGATCTGATAGAAAACGATGTGCAAAAAACTGCATTTTGAATTCCATCGCTACGGTTACCTCAGGGAACGTAGTCAGTTCCGTATAATGTATGTTGCTCATGTTTAAAGATCATTTAGATGGTAAATGGATTCCATGTTAAGTCTACAGACTGTTGAGTGATTGATTACTTTGTCCCTAAGTCAGTTTAAGATTTAGTTAAATGCCTCTGGAATCAAAGACAGTTTTCTGTCTGACTTATTTAAAATGGCAAAAGGAAAGTTGGCTTTATATACCTTTATAGCCAGAATACATCAAGGCCTTTTCAAAATATACTGTAAAGCTTATTTTGGTAATTAAATTACAGAGAAAATGATTCTGATGTGCTTGTAGTATACCATGCACAATGTTAGTGCAGAACACCTTGTCCCAATATGTCATTATACAAAGATTTATTTTTAAATTAACAATTTCAATACTCTAATAGACAAAAATAATACCCATCAACAATTGTCAGAGAGAGAGAGAGAGAGAAAGGAAGGGATGGAAGTCCCCCCAAAATATCTATATTTTATGCAAAACAGTTGTCCAATCTTGCTTACTGTCTGTCCTTGAAGAAGCAGCCTCCTCTACAGACCTTTCAGGGCGGTCATAAACATACCCCGAGCAGATATCCG
This sequence comes from Oncorhynchus tshawytscha, assembly GCF_018296145.1. Taxonomy (NCBI): domain Eukaryota; kingdom Metazoa; phylum Chordata; class Actinopteri; order Salmoniformes; family Salmonidae; genus Oncorhynchus; species Oncorhynchus tshawytscha. The sequence goes on from NW_024609735.1 coordinate 234,327, forward strand.
AACCACAGACGATGGAGAGGACACAGAACATCTTTGAAAATGAACGAAACAACAGATAAATGATACCATTCTACACAATATTGTGACATAAAATGAAACGTGAAACATATGAGGCGACAACGACAAGTCTCCCACAGTAAATATAGCGGGGAACATGCCAGAACAATCCATCATAACCCAGGTATTCTCTCTTGAACATCCTACATTGTAATATCACAGTTTTCTAAACCATCTTTGGTAATTTCCATCTTACCTGTTTAAATGATATCTTATATTTCCCCATTATGTCAGGTCCGTCCTACAGAATTCATGTGTTTATCGCAGTGGTCCCTGTTCGGTTCGTTACCGTGCGTCCTGACTGCACCCCGACTATCACTAAGACTGAGCGCAAGAACCGTGTGGTGGCCAAGTTTTGTGATTTCAGATGAACACCTGTTCACGGTGCCAAAGGGAGCTTCCTTCCAGCTCTCAATCCACTAAATCAAGGAAAAGTGCTTATGCTGCCGTTTAATTTTACTGCGCGCAGTGCGCGGTAGGATACTAAACAATGAATGCAAGGAGAGACCACCCCGGTGAATGCATAACAATACCCTTTGATACTTTTCAAATCGGTCGCCACTTTGAAATGATCATCATCATCCCCTTGTACTGCAAATGATTTAGAAAACAAAAGGAGAGTAAAACTTCCTTGCTGAAAGCCCTGAAAACATCTGAGAACCAGTAATAAACGCATAATAGTCATGGGCGCCTATACGCAAAACATAAGTTCTCATTGTTAACGGAAAGGGACACATGCGGACGCACACGATGCATTTGCATGGATCATAAAGCCTTACAGAACCAATTTCCAAAGAACCATGATTCTCTGCCGAGTGATGCCTGCTCCTAGTCTGCTCTAGACTGGAGTGATTTATACCCTAACTAACCCTGGAACAAGTTATACCCTAACTAACCCTGGAACAAGTTATACCCTAACTAACCCTGGTGTGAGTTATACCCTAACTAACCCTGGAACAAGTTATACCCTAACTAACCCTGGAGTGAGTTATACCCTAACTAACCCTGGAACAAGTTATACCCTAACTAACCCTGGTGAGTTATACCCTAACTAACCCTGGTGTGAGTTATACCCAAACTAACCCTGGTGTGAGTTATACCCTAACTAACCCTGGTGAGTTATACCCTAACTAACCCTGGTGTGAGTTATACCCAAACTAACCCTGGTGGGATTTATACCCTAACTAACCCTGGTGTGAGTTATACCCTAACTAACCCTGGGAGTGATTTATACCCTAACTAACCCTGGAACAAGTTATACCCAAACTAACCCTGGAGTGAGTTATACCCAAACTAACCCTGGAGTGAGTTATACCCATAACTAACCCTGGTTCTAACACTGGACTGAGTTTACCTAACTAACCCTGGGTTCTAACCCTGGTTCTAACACTGGGCTGAGTTATACCCATAACTAACCCTGGTTCTAACCCTGGACTGAGTTGTACCTAACTAACCCTGGTGAGTTAACCCTGGTTCTAACCCTGGACTGAGTTATACCATAACTAACCCTGGTTCTAACACTGGACTGAGTCTACCCATAACTAACCCTGGTTTCTAACCCTGGACTGAGTTATACCATAACTAACCCTGGTTCTAACCCTGGTTCTAACACTGGACTGAGTTGTACCATAACTAACCCTGGTTCTAACACTGGACTGAGTTATACCATAACTAACCCTGGTTCTAACACTGGACTGAGTTATACCATAACTAACCCTGAGTTATAACCCTGGTTCTAACCCTGGACTGAGTTATACCATAACTAACCCTGGTTCTAACCTGGACTGAGTTGTACCCATAACTAACCCTGGTTCTAACCCTGGACTGAGTTGAGTACCATAACTAACCCTGGTTCTAACTAACCCTGGTGTGAGTTATACCATAACTAACCCTGGTTGAGTTAACCCTGGTTCTAACCCTGGACTGAGTTGTACCATAACTAACCCTGGTTCTAACCCTGGTTCTAACACTGGAGTTATACCATAACTAACCCTGGTTCTAACACTGGACTGAGTTATACCATAACTAACCCTGGTTCTAACTAACCCTGGACTGAGTTGTACCATAACTAACCCTGGTTCTAACCCTAACTAACACTGGACTGAGTTGTACCATAACTAACCCTGGTTCTAACCCTGGACTGAGTTATACCATAACTAACCCTGGTTGAGTTATACCCTAACTAACCCTGGTGTGAGTTATACCATAACTAACCCTGGTTCTAACACTGGACTGAGTTATAACTAACCCTGGTTCTAACTAACCCTGGACTGAGTTGTACCATAACTAACCCTGGTTCTAACCCTGGACTGAGTTATACCTAACTAACCCTGGACTGAGTTATACCCTAACTAACCCTGGACTGAGTTATACCCTAACTAACCCTGGACTGAGTTGTACCATAACTAACCCTGGTTCTAACCCTGGACTGAGTTGTACCATAACTAACCCTGGTTCTAACACTGGACTGAGTTGTACCATAACTAACCCTGGTTCTAACACTGGACTGAGTTGTACCATAATAACGCCGGTTCTAACCCTGGTTCTAACACTGGACTGAGTTGTACCATAACTAACCCTGGTTCTAAACACTGGACTGAGTTGTACCATAACTAACCCTGGTTCTAACACTGGACTGAGTTGTACCATAACTAACCCCGGTGCTTTCTGCCTCCAGGACAGACCACACAGGATTTGGCAGAGTCGGTGGAGGACTGGAGCGCCATTGGTTTGTTGCCAATACATATGTTTGTTTTGTCATCCAGGGTTTGATGAGGGAAACAACAAATAAAATATAAAAATGTATATTGTTGCAGATATGGGAAATTCCAGAGTAGATTATTATGCTCAATCTGACAAGAATATGATTACTGAGTTCAAATGGAAACGGAGCAAACATGACAAGAAACTCACCAATAGGGACATGTGAGGAGATTAGGTCAAGAACCAGAGCACTGAAAGATGTTACTGGGCCGAGCAGTGAGGTAGTCATTAGTCATTACTGGGCCGGGCAGTGAGGTAGTCGTTGTACCATAACTGGGCCGGGCAGTGAGGTAGTCGTTAGTCGTTACTGGGCCGGCCGTGAGGTAGTTCGTTAGTCATTACTGGGCCGGCAGTGAGGTTCGTTACCATTACTGGACCGAGCAGTGAGGTAGTCTTACCCTGGTTACTGGGCCGGGCAGTGAGGTACCGTTAGTCGTTACTGGTTCCGGGCAGTGAGGTAGTCGTTAGTCGTTACTGGGCCGGGCAGTGAGGTAGTCGTTACCGTTACTGTGCCGGGCAGTGAGGTAGTCGTTAGTTGTTACTGGGCCGGCAGTGAGGTAGTCGTTACTGGGTCGGGCAGTGAGGTAGTCATTACTGGGCCGGCAGTGAGGTAACCCGTTAGTGGTTACTGGGCCTGGCAGTGAGGTAGTTGTTACCATTACTAACCCGGCAGTGAGATAGTTGTTACTGGGCCGGCAGTGAGATAGTGGTTACTGGGCCTGGCCACTGTGAGGTAGTCGTTAGTCATTACTGGGCCGGCAGTGAGGTTCGTTAGTCGTTACTGGACCGAGCAGTGAGGTAGTCATTAGTCGTTACTAACCCTGGCAGTGAGGTAGTCATTAGTGGTTACTGGACCGGGCAGTGAGGTAGTCGTTACCCTGGTTACTGGACCGGGCAGTGAGGTAGTGTTAGTCGTTACTGGGCCCAGTGGTAGTCGTTACTGGGCCTGGCAGTGAGGATTCGTTACTGGGCCGGCAGTGAGGTTCTTACTGGGCCGGCAGTGAGGATGTCGTTACTGGGCCGGCAGTGAGGTAGTCGTTACTAGGCGGCAGTGACTGGTTTACCATAACTAACCCTGGTTCTAACCCTGGACTAGTTTAGTCATTACTGGGCCGGCAGTGAGGTAGTCGTTACTGGGCCGGCAGTGAGGATGTCGTTACTGGGCCGGCAGTGAGGATGTCGTTACTGGGCCGGCAGTGAGGATGTTTACTGGGCCGGGCAGTGAGGTAGTCATTACTGGGCCGGCAGTGAACACTTACTGGGCCGGCAGTGAGGTAGTCGTTACTGGGCCGGCAGTGAGGTTCGTTACTGGGCCGGCAGTGAGGTACCGTTACTGGGCCGGCAGTGAGGTAGTCATTACTGGGCCGGCAGTGACAGACCACGTTACTAGGCCGGCAGTGAGGTAGCGTTACTGGGCGGGCAGTGACATGTTACTGGGCCGGCAGTTTTGTCATCGTTAGGGTTTACTGGGCCGGCAGTGAGGTAGTTGTTAGTCATTACTGGACCGGGCAGTGAGGTAGTCGTTAGTCGTTACTGGGCCGGCAGTGAGGTAGTCGTTACTGGGCCGGCAGTGAGGTAGTCGTTACTGGGCCGGCAGTGAGGATGTCGTTACTGGGCCGGCAGTGAGGTAGTCACCACTGGGCTGGGCAGTGAGGTAGTCGTTACTGGGCCGGCAGTGAGGTAGTGTTACTGGGCTGGGCAGTGAGGTAGTCGTTACTGGGCCGGGCAGTGAGGTAGTCGTTAGTCGTTACTGGGCCGGCAGTGAGGTAGTCGTTAGTCATTACTGGGCCGGCAGTGAGGTAGTCGTTAGTCGTTACTGGACCGAGCAGTGAGGTAGTCATTAGTCGTTACTGGGCCGGGCAGTGAGGTAGACGTTAGTCGTTACTGGGCCGGGCAGTGAGGTAGTCGTTAGTCGTTACTGGGCCGGGCAGTGAGGTAGTCGTTAGTCGTTACTGTGCCGGGCAGTGAGGTAGTCGTTAGTTGTTACTGGGCCGGCAGTGAGGTAGTCGTTACTGGGTCGGGCAGTGAGGTAGTCGTTACTGGGCCGGCAGTGAGGTAGTCGTTAGTCGTTACTGGGCCGGCAGTGAGGTAGTTGTTAGTCGTTACTGGGCCGGCAGTGAGATAGTCGTTACTGGGCCGGCAGTGAGATAGTCGTTACTGGGCCGGGCAGTGAGGTAGTCGTTAGTCATTACTGGGCCGGCAGTGAGGTAGTCGTTAGTCGTTACTGGACCGGCAGTGAGGTAGTCATTAGTCGTTACTGGACCGGGCAGTGAGGTAGTCATTAGTCGTTACTGGGCCGGGCAGTGAGGTAGTCGTTAGTCGTTACTGGGCCGGGCAGTGAGGAGTCGTTAGTCGTTACTGGGCCGGCAGTGAGGTAGTCGTTACTGGGCCGGCAGTGAGGATGTCGTTACTGGGCCGGCAGTGAGGATGTCGTTACTGGGCCGGCAGTGAGGATGTCGTTACTGGGCCGGCAGTGAGGTAGTCGTTACTGGGCCGGCAGTGAGGTAGTCGTTAGTCGTTACTGGGCCGGCAGTGAGGTAGTCGTTACTGGGCCGGCAGTGAGGAGTCGTTACTGGGCCGGTCGTTACTGGGCCGGCAGTGAGGATGTCGTTACTGGGCCGGCAGTGAGGAGTCGTTACTGGGCCGGGCAGTGAGGTAGTCGTTACTGGGCCGGGCAGGTAGTGGTAGTCGTTACTGGGCCGGCAGTGAGGGTGTTAGTCATTACTGGGCCGGGCAGTGAGGTAGTCGTTACTGGGCTGGGCAGTGAGGTAGTCGTTAGTCATTACTGGGCCGGCAGTGAGGTAGTCGTTACTGGGCCGGCAGTGAGGTAGTCGTTACTAGGCCGGCAGTGAGGTAGTCGTTACTGGGCGGGCAGTGAGGTAGTCGTTACTGGGCCGGCAGTGAGGTAGTCGTTAGTCGTTACTGGGCCGGCAGTGAGGTAGTTGTTAGTCATTACTGGACCGGGCAGTGAGGTAGTAGTTAGTCATTACTGGGCCGGCAGTGAGGTAGTCGTTACTGGGCCGGCAGTGAGGTAGTCGTTACTGGGCCGGCAGTGAGGATGTCGTTACTGGGCCGGCAGTGAGGTGTCGTTACTGGGCTGGGCAGTGAGGTAGTCGTTACTGGGCTGGGCAGTGAGGTAGTCGTTACTGGGCCGGCAGTGAGGTAGTCGTTACTGGGCTGGGCAGTGAGGTAGTCGTTACTGGGCTGGGCAGTGAGGTAGTCGTTACTGGGCTGGGCAGTGAGGTAGTCGTTACTGGGCCGGCAGTGAGGATGTCGTTACTGGGCCGGCAGTGAGGATGTCGTTACTGGGCCGGCAGTGAGGTAGTCGTTACTGGGCTGGGCAGTGAGGTAGTCGTTACTGGGCCGGCAGTGAGGTAGTCGTTACTGGGCTGGGCAGTGAGGTAGTCGTTACTGGGCTGGGCAGTGAGGTAGTCGTTACTGGGCTGGGCAGTGAGGTAGTCGTTACTGGGCTGGGCAGTGAGGTAGTCGTTACTGGGCCGGGCAGTGAGGTTAGTCGTTACTGGGCCGGCAGTGAGGATGTTCGTCATTACTGGGCCGGGCAGTGAGGTAGTCGTTACTGGGCTGGGCAGTGAGGTAGTCGTTACTGGGCCGGCAGTGAGGTAGTCGTTACTGGGCCGGGCAGTGAGGTAGGTTAGTCGTTACTGGGCTGGGCAGTGAGGAAGTCGTTACTGGGCGGGCAGTGAGGAAGTCGTTACTAGGCTGGCAGTGAGGTAGTCGTTACTGGGCCGGCAGTGAGGTAGTCGTTAGTCGTTACTGGGCCGGGCAGTGAGGTAGTCGTTACTGGGCCGGGCAGTGAGGTAGTCGTTACTGGGCCGGCAGTGAGGTAGTGGTTAGTCGTTACTGGGCCGGCAGTGAGGTAGTTGTTAGTCATTACTGGGCCGGGCAGTGAGGTAGTCGTTACTGGGCTGGGCAGTGAGGTAGTCGTTACTGGGTCGGCAGTGAGGTAGTCGTTACTGGGCCGGGCAGTGAGGTAGTCGTTAGTCGTTACTGGGCTGGGCAGTGAGGAAGTCGTTACTGGGTCGGGCAGTGAGGAAGTCGTTACTGGGTCGGGCAGTGAGGTAGTCGTTACTGGGCCGGCAGTGAGGTAGTCGTTACTGGGCCGGCAGTGAGGTAGTTGTTACTGGGCCGGGCAGTGAGGTAGTCGTTACTGGGCCGGGCAGTGAGGTAGTCGTTACTGGGTCCAGTGAGGTAGTCGTTACTGGGCCGGGCAGTGAGGTAGTCGTTACTGGGCCAGCAGTGAGGTAGTTGTTACTGGGCCGGGCAGTGAGGTAGTCGTTACTGGGCCGGGCAGTGAGGTAGTCGTTAGTTACTGGGCCGGGCAGTGAGGTAGTCGTTAGTCATTACTGGGCCGGGCAGTGAGGTAGTCATTAGTCGTTACTGGGCCGGGCAGTGAGGTAGTCATTAGTCCTTACTGGGCCGGGCAGTGAGGAAGTCGTTACTGGGCCGGGCAGTGAGGTAGTTGTTACTGGGCCGGCTGTGAGGCAGTGACTGGGTCGGCAGTGAGGTAGTTGTTACTGGGCTGGCAGTGAGGTAGTCATTAGTCATTACTGGGCCGGGCAGTGAGGTAGTCATTAGTCGTTACTGGGCCGGGCAGTGAGGTAGTTGTGAAGGTAGAACAAGGATACTAAAGACCACAGCTACACCGCCAGATCTCATCTACATTCTCCTCTGAAAAATGTCCATCTGCCTTTTGTGGTGGGTGCAATTATTCAAAGTTTATGCTCTTGGTTATTACATTCTTGGTCCACAACATTTCAAAGCGTAATTGTTATTATATATTGAGCGTTATTGAAAAAAAATTCCACAAATAAAAACACACATTCTTGAAGCTTTATTTTCCAACATCTTTATGATAATGTAGTCATGTCCAACCTAGAAGAAAAGATTTCAACACAACTGGAGTACATAATGAATAAAGAACAGAACAGTTACTGATTGGGTGAGGGACAAGGAGACCATCCACAATCTAGTTACTGATTGGGTGAGGGACAAGAAGACCATCCACAATCTAGTTACTGATTGGGTGAGGGACAAGGAGACCACCCACAATCTAGTTACTGATTGGGTGAGGGACAAGGAGACCATCCACAATCTAGTTACTGATTGGGTGAGGGACAAGGAGGACACAATCTAATGACTTTAACAGTAAAAACAACAGTTAAAACATGCATGGTTAGAAACAGTGCCATATGAATGCAATAGAAACAGGTATAGAACAACCCAATGACTCTTCAGTATGGTGATGTCATACAGGGCAGCAATTAGGCTATTAGTCACAGCTACATCCAAAATGGCACCCTATTCCCAATAAAATGCACTACTTTTGACCAGAGCCGTATGGGCCCTGGTCAAACATAGTGTACTATAATAACGAATAGGGTGAGGTTTAGAACGCAAAACAGTCATGGTCTACTGCAGGTCCGCCTAATTAGAGACAATTTATATTTTACTATAAATTCTACATCCTACACATTTAGAAACATCTCATTCTTGATTCTGCCACCTTTGAATTGATTGGGTCTCTGAATGAGAGTGGAATTTCTCCTCTTAGTTTAATTGCAGGGTTAAAGTAAACCTGTAAGTCCATGTCCAGGGCAACGTGGGGGAAAGTCTAGTGGCAGTCTGTGAGACCGGGTTCAACAGGCTGAAGAGGTTCCCTTGTGAGGACGCACAGCCACTAACTGAAAATGTTGTTGATGATGGTAGGAGACAGACAGGTTCGGGCACAGCCATAAGTGTGTGTGTGTGTGGTGGGTGTGTATGTGTGTGGTTAAGGTGATTGGAGACTGGGATGCTTTTAAAACCAAAGGGCTCCCTTTCTGGAGAGGCCCACAGGTCTCCCTTTCTGGAGAGGCCCACAGGTCTGCCTCTCTGTGTGGTTAATGAAGACGTCACAGAATGTCGGTTAAGCTACACACATTCCTACACTGACTGCAGGGCCAGCCCTGGATCCACACTGAATATTGCGCCATTTTCCAAATTCAAACTAAACTTAGCTCTGAAACAAGCAATATTTAGTGTGGATTCCAGGCTAGTTGACACGCAGCAAACCAGTAAGGTCTATTCAGAGGAGTTGGAGTCTAGTCTTGAGGATGATGTTTCACAGCTCAGTCAGACATGGATGGAGACCTCGCGGAGCGTCCACTAGCAGGGCTGTTACTGAAGGACCAACCAGGAGGCAGAGCTGTGTTCTAGTCAGACATGGATGGAGACCTCACGGAGCGGAGCGTCCACTAGCAGGGCTGTTACTGAAGGACCAACCAGGAGGCAGAGCTGTGTTCTAGTCAGACATGGATGGAGACCTCGCGGATCGTCCACTAGCAGGGCTGTTACTGAAGGACCAACCAGGAGGCAGAGCTGTGTTCTAGTCAGACATGGATGGAGACCTCGCGGATCGTCCACTAGCAGGGCTGTTACTGAAGGCATGGGAGTCCCTCTCCTTGTCTTTACTCTCATGTTTGTGTTTGTGTTTATGTTTGTGCTTCTTCTTCTTCTTCTTCTTGTGCTCGTGGTGGTGGTGGTGATGGTGGTGGTCACCGCTGTGTTTGGAGGAAGAGGTGGACTCTTTGCCGAAGGAAGAAGGTAAGGGGGTGACAGGCAGGGAGAGGACGGCCTGGTCCACGGCTGGAGGTTCCTTACCTGAGGAGGGGAGAGAGGAGACAGGAAGAGACGGATTTAACGTACTGAATGCCAATCAGATAGAAGTGCATCGTGTTCGTGAAAAAAAAAAGGACTAGATTGTCTGAAAGCAGAATGATAAGTGCAGGATGTTTGACGGGGTGCTGACCTGGTGTGGATGGCCTCTCCAGGATGTTGAGGTGGTGGTGGATGAACGCCTGGCTGTCATGGGGACTCTCCATGTCAATCTCATCTTCCTCCACAGTGTTGAACTGAAACAACAACATCATCATCAGTCATAACCATCTGATCTGATCTTCCTCCACGGTGTTGAACTGAAACATCATCATCATCATCAGTCATAACCATCTGATCTGATCTTCCTCCACGGTGTTGAACTGAAACATCATCATCATCATCAGTCATAACCATCTGATCTGATCTTCCTCCACGGAGTTGAACTGAAACATCATCATTCAACACCCTCACAAGATAGTGCAAACCACAGTGATTCGCAGCAAGTCAAATACGATCAGCAATGGGATTGCGCCAGTTGTATTGTATCAGTTTAAAAGGAAAGATCTAGATTAATCCAGACACACTGAGTCCACAGTGGCACTGCTTCAGTCCTCAGGGAAGCCTGAAATGGTTCACACACACACACACACACTAACACATGGACACACACACACACACACACACACTAACACACACACACACTAACACATGGACACACACACACTAACACATGGACACACACATGGACACACACATGGACACACACATGGACACACACACTAACACATGGACAAACACACACACACTAACACATGGACACACACACACACACTAACACATGGACACACACACACTAACACACACACACACACTAACACATGGACACACACACTAACACACGGACACACAACACACGGACACACTAACACACGGACACACTAACACACGGACACACTACACACACACACACACACTAACACACGGACACACGCACACACACTAACACATGGACACACTAACACATGGACACACTAACACATGGACACACTAACACATGGACACACTAACACACACATTATTGGGTAAAGCCTGTAGTGAAAGCCCAGAACAGTAAAAGCGCCTCCCCACGGCGCTCGAGATCCTTACTCTGATCTTGAATTTTTTACTGGTGTCCTCTTCCTGCAGGACCTGGCCTGGCTCCGGTGAGGACGAGCCCAGCGGGCCAACGACACTGTCCAACTTCCTCTTCAGACCCTGAGGGGGCGGGGCCACACCACTGGACATAGACACGCTGGACACTGTCTCCATGGTGATCAGGCCCTCATCCAGCTGGAGAGGGGAAGGGGAGAGAGAGAGAGGGAAATGAGTGTTATAACAAAACTCAGATGAGGTTGACAGAAAAGATTTTAGGTGAAGATTTAATAAGACACAATAAGGCCCAAGTCCCCACTAAAATATATTAATTATATTAAAAAGGTTAAATCGTTAGTATTTTTTGTTCTTGTTACACTGCTAGTGAAGCCCATGACAGGGATATGAACGCCCATGGTGATGCCAGTCATCTCTGTGGTGTCTGGTCCCTGTTCAGGCTTGATAGTGGGGTTGAGCACGGCCTTCTTCTCCTTGAGGTTGAGTACCAGGCCCAGCTCGGGCAGGGGCAGGCAGGAGGGACGCGTCAGACCAAACAGAGTGTAGTACAGATTGACCGCGTCACACCGCAACCGCCAGTCATGAGACGTACCTGGGGGAACAGTGGCATGACAGGGTCTGAACACATTCAACATTACAGCGTCATTCAACTTTACAGCGTCAACTTTACAGCGTCATTCAACATTACAGCGTCATTCAACATTACAGCGTCATTCAACATTACAGCGTCATTCAGCTTTACAGCGTCATTCAGCTTTACAGCGTCATTCAACTTTACAGCGTCATTCAGCTTTACAGCGTCATTCAGCTTTACAGCGTCATTCAGCTTTACAGCATTCATTCAGCTTTACAGCGTCATTCAGCTTTACAGCGTCATTCAGCTTTACAGCGTCATTCAACAGCGTCATTTTACAGCGTCATTCAACTTACAGCGTCATTCAACATTACAGCGTCATTCAACATTACAGCGTCATTCAACATTACAGCGTCATTCAACTTTACAGCGTCATTCAACATTACAGCGTCATTCAACTTTACAGCGTCATTCAACATTACAGCGTCATTCAACTTTACAGCGTCAACATTACAGCGTCATTCAACTTTACAGCGTCAACATTACAGCGTCATTCAACTTTACAGCGTCATTCAACTTTACAGCGTCATTCAGCTTTACAGCGTCATTCAGCTTTACAGCGTCATTCAGCTTTACAGCGTCATTCAGCTTTACAGCGTCATTCAACTTTACAGCGTCATTCAACTTTACAGCATCATTCAGCTTTACAGCGTCATTCAGCTTTACAGCGTCATTCAACATTACAGCGTCATTCAGCTTTACAGCGTCATTCAACATTACAGCGTCATTCAACTTTACAGCGCCATTCAACTTTACAGCTGGACAAAAGTAATGTCCAGAATATTGTAAAGTTTCACAATTGTTTTCTAAGCCAAGCCAGTGGTAGTAATACCATTGGTATGAATGGAATCACTGATACCGGGTCTAGTTAAATCCATTGGTATGAATGGAATCACTGATACCGGGTCAAGTTAAATCCATTGGTATGAATGGAATCACTGATACCGTGTCAAGCTAAATCCATTGGTATGAATGGAATCACTGATACCGGGTCAAGCTAAATCCATAAAAACACAGGAAGCGGTTTAGGAACAGGGTCTTTGTTTTAGAAAAGCTTTGAGAAAACTAGAAATGCACATTGTGCATAAAACTACAGTAGTTTATTCAGTTTCCAGTCATAGTTAGTGTTATCATGTACTTTAACATCTGATAAAATAGAGATTAACTGGTTTAAATTTAACATAACAGATCCTTGCAAGACCTCGTCAGTTGTTTTTCCAAGCCAGATGATAATAACAGTGGTGTGAATGTAATCACTGACGTTATGGTGCTGGGAATAATAACATAAACGGCAGATTATCAACAGTTTATTACGGCGAGTCATTAACTGGGTTGGCAACGAGAACGACGGTCCACTGCCAACAGTCACAACCAACCACAGAAGTACATTCAAAACATATGAAATAGTACGCTACAATAAACATAACAAGTGTCGCGCCGCCTCAGATCACATCTACAACCCCCCAGCAGTCCAGTAAAAATATCGACCTTGTTTGAAAAAAGGTGCTAATTCTTCCAAACGTTACGCAAGTCTTTCAAATAACAGATTTCTGTAGGGAGGAGGACCGTTTACAGCTCACACTGGTTTGATGCAACACATAATAAGTCCATTGTCCAAACTGTCTGTCTCCCTCTTTCTGTGTCTGTCTGTCTCCCTCTTTCTGTGTCTGTCTGTCTCCCTCTTTCTGTGTCTGTCTGTCTCCCTCTTTCTGTGTCTGTCTGTCTCCCTCTTTCTGTGTCTGTCTGTCTGTCTGTCTGTCTGTGACAGCACCCGTCAGCTCTGCGTTTCCAGGCCCCTCCTGACAGACCGTGTTTGAGCAGGTTAGTGTTCTCCGAGGCTCTCTCAGCTGTGTTTGACCTCATTGTAACTGGAGCCCGTGCCTGGAGCCCCCCCTCCAAACTCCCCAAAACACGGTCTACATCCCAAAACACACCCCATTCCCTATATAGTGCACTACACAAAGGCCTGGTCATAAGTAGCACACTGTATATTTGGAGATTGGATGCCATTTGGGACACAACCCTATTGAGGCCCGTCCCAGCAGGTCCCTGTATCCCTCAAGACATGGACAAACCTACAAACACGATAAAACATGATCCTTCTCTTCCCTGGGAGAGAAACAGATGTTTTACGACTGTTAAAGAGAAAACGTCTCTCTCTTTGAAAAGACATTTCACAACGTTTTGGCACCTTTTGAAACAAGGTTTATATGAGCCTGCTGGGGGGATGTCCGTGTAATGTGACGCTGAACATTTGCTTATAGTTTGATATTGTAGTGTAATAATGGGTCAGACAGACAGTTGAAGTTAGGACCTGGAACATAATGTAATACTGGGACGTCAAAGGAGTATTGGGACAGTGACACGTATTCTGGTTTTAGCTCTGTATTCCAGCACTTTGGATTTGAAACGATACAATGACTACGAGACTATGAGGTTAAAGTGCAAACATCGAATTCGACAGTTGTGCAACTCTTACCATCACAAACATTGATAAATGACTGTTGGGGTTAGCTAATTACACACATGGATTTGATTTGTGAGCAGTAACTCCGTCTCTGGCTGGAAATCACTCCAGGTTGGGGGTTTGACTAGCCAGGTCTGACTGGATATCACTCCAGGTTGGGGGTTTGACTAGCCAGGCCTGAGTGGATATCACACCAGCCCCAGGTGGGGGTTTGACTAGCCAGGTCTGAGTGGATATCACACCAGCCCCAGGTGGGGGTTTGACTAGCCAGGTCTGAGTGGATATCACACCAGCCCCAGGTGGGGGTTTGACTAGCCAGGCCTGAGTGGATATCACTCCAGGTTGGGGGTTTGACTAGCCAGGCCTGAGTGGATATCACTCCAGGTTGGGGGTTTGACTAGCCAGGTCTGAGTGGATATCACTCCAGGTTGGGGGTTTGACTAGCCAGGTCTGAGTGGATATCACTCCAGGTTGGGGGTTTGACTAGCCAGGTCTGAGTGGATATCACTCCAGGTTGGGGGTTTGACTAGCCAGGTCTGAGTGGATATCACTCCAGGTTGGGGGTTTGACTAGCCAGGCCTGAGTGGATATCACTCCAGGTTGGGGGTTTGTCTAGCCAGGCCTGAGTGGATATCACACCAGCCCCAGGTGGGGGTTTGACTAGCCAGGCCTGAAAGATATCACACCAGCCCCAGGTGGGGGTTTGACTAGCCAGGCCTGAGTGGATATCACACCAGCCCAGGTGGGGGTTTGACTAGCCAGGCCTGAGTGGATATCACACCAGGTTGGGGGTTTGTCTAGCCAGGCCTGAGTGGATATCACACCAGGTGGGGGTTTGTCTAGCCAGGCCTGAGTGGATATCACACCAGCCCAGGTGGGGGTTTGACTAGCCAGGCCTGAGTGGATATCACACCAGCCCAGGTGGGGGTTTGACTAGCCAGGCCTGAGTGGATATCACACCAGCCCAGGTGGGGGTTTGACTAGCCAGGCCTGAGTGGATATCACTCCAGCCCAGGTGGGGGTTTGACTAGCCAGGCCTGCGTGGATATCACACCAGCCCAGGTGGGGGTTTGACTAGCTAGGCATGAGTGGATATCACACCAGCCCAGGTGGGGGTTTGACTAGCCAGGCCTGAGTGGATATCACACCAGCCCAGGTGGGGGTTTGACTAGCCAGGCCTGAGTGGATATCACACCAGGTTGGGGGTTTGTCTAGCCAGGCCTGAGTGGATATCACACCAGGTTGGGGGTTTGTCTAGCCAGGCCTGAGTGGATATCACACCAGGTTGGGGGTTTGTCTAGCCAGGCCTGAGTGGATATCACACCAGCCCAGGTGGGGGTTTGACTAGCTAGGCCTGAGTGGATATCACACCAGCCCAGGTGGGGGTTTGACTAGCCAGGCCTGAGTGGATATCACACCAGCCCAGGTGGGGGTTTGACTAGCCAGGCCTGAGTGGATATCACACCAGCCCAGGTGGGGGTTTGACTAGCCAGGCCTGAGTGGATATCACACCAGCCCAGGTGGGGGTTTGACTAGCTAGGCATGAGTGGATATCACACCAGCCCAGGTGGGGTTTGACTAGCCAGGCCTGAGTGGATATCACACCAGCCCAGGTGGGGGTTTGACTAGCCAGGCCTGAGTGGATATCACCCAGGTGGGGGTTTGACTAGCCAGGCCTGAGTGGATATCACACCAGCCCCAGGTGGGGGTTTGACTAGCCAGGCCTGAGTGGATATCACTCCAGCCCAGGTGGGGGTTTGACTAGCCAGGTCTGAGTGGATATCACTCCAGGTTGGGGGTTTGACTAGCCAGGCCTGAGTGGATATCACACCAGCCCCAGGTGGGGGTTTGACTAGCCAGGCCTGAGAGGATATCACACCAGCCCCAGGTGGGGGTTTGACTAGCCAGGCCTGGTGGTCTCTGTCTGTACTGCGTCTCATCAGGTTTGATTAGTTATGTCTGATCTTAAATGGCACCCTATTTGCTACATAGTACACTACTTTTAGTCCAGAGCCCGACGTAGAAGATTTATGTGGGCTCTGGTCAAACATAGTGCACTACATAGGGAATAAGGTGCCATTTAAGATGCACTAAGGTCTCACCTGAGTTCATGAGTTTCCACAGCTGGTCGACCAGAGCCTCGTTGCAGAGTGGAGACTCGGCTGCTTTGGTGAAGGGAGGGTTTTTACCCAGCATGCTTAGGATCTTGTGTCTGAATGAACATAGAGAAAGTAGAGGTTAACATCCTGTTACTTCACAGCCGCAGACCATCAGATAACACCTTTCCTGGGACAAACCATCACATAACACCTTTCCTGGGACAAACCATCACATAACACCTTTCCCGGGACAAACCATCACATAACACCTTTCCCGGGACAAACCATCACATAACACCTTTCCCGAGACAAACCATCACATAACACCTTTCCCGTGACAGACCATCAGATAACATCTTTCCTGGGACAAACCATCACATAACACCTTTCTTGGGACAAACCATCACATAACACCTTTCCTGGGACAAACCATCACATAACACCTTTCCTGGGACAAACTATCACATAACACCTTTCCTGGGACAAACCGTCACATAACACCTTTCCTGGGACAAACCGTCACATAACACCTTTCCTGGGACAAACCATCACATAACATCCTCCCTAGGACAGACCATCAGATAACACCTTTCCTGGGACAAACCATCACATAACACCTTTCCTGGGACAAACCATCACATAACACCTTTCCTGGGACAAACCATCACATAACATCTTCCCTAGGACAGACCATCAGATAACACCTTTCCTGGGACAAACCATCACATAACACCTTTCCTGGGACAGACCGTCACATAACACCTTTCCATAGTACACTACTTTCCTAAGTAGAAGATTTATGCACTGGGACAAACCGTCACATAACACCTTTCCTGGGACAAACGTCACATAACATCCTCCCTAGGACAGACAATCAGATAACACCTTTCCTGGGACAAACCGTCACATAACACCTTTCCTGGGACAAACCGTCACATAACACCTTTCCTGGGACAAACCGTCACATAACACCTTTCCTGGGACAAACCGTCACATTGGTGAAGGGGGACAAACCATCACATAACACCTTTCCTGGGACAAACCATCACATAACACCTTTCCTGGGACAAACCATCACATAACACCTTTCCTGGGACAAACCATCACATAACACCTTTCCTGAGACAAACCATCACATAACACCTTTCCTGGGACAAACCATCACATAACATCCTCCCTAGGACAAACAATCAGATAACACCTTTCCTGGGACAAACCATCACATAACACCTTTCCTGGGACAAACCAACACAACACCTTTCCTGGGACAAACCAACACATAACACCTTTCCTGGGACAAACCATCACATAACACCTTTCCTGGGACAAACCGTCACATAACACCTTTCCTGGGACAAACCATCACATAACACCTTTCCTGGGACAAACGTCACATAACACCTTTCCCTAGGACAGACAATCAGATAACACCTTTCCTGGGACAAACCATCACATAACACCTTTCCTGGGACAAACCATCACATAACACCTTTCCTGGGACAAACCATCACATAACACCTTTCCTGGGACAAACCGTCACATAACACCTTTCCTGGGACAAACCATCACATAACACCTTTCCTGGGACAAACCGTCACATAACACCTTTCCTGGGACAAACCGTCACATAACACCTTTCCTGGGACAAACCGTCACATAACACCTTTCCTGGGACAAACCATCACATAACACCTTTCCTGGGACAAACCATCACATAACACCTTTCCTGGGACAAACCACACATAACACCTTTCCTGGGACAGACCATCACATAACACCTTTCCTGGGACAGACCATCACATAACACCTTTCCTGGGACAGACCATCACATAACACCTTTCCTGGGACAAACCATCACATAACACCTTTCCTGGGACAGACCATCACATAACACCTTTCCTGGGACAAACCATCACATAACACCTTTCCTGGGACAAACCATCACATAACACCTTTCCTGGGACAAACCATCACATAACACCTTTCCTGGGACAGACCATCAGATAACACCTTTCCTGGGACAAACCATCACATAACACCTTTCCTGGGACAAACCATCACATAACACCTTTCCTGGGACAAACCATCACATAACACCTTTCCTGGGACAAACCATCACATAACACCTTTCCTGGGACAAACCATCACATAACACCTTTCCTGGGACAAACCATCACATAACACCTTTCCTGGGACAAACCATCACATAACACCTTTCCTGGGACAAACCATCAGATAACACCTTTCCTGGGACAAACCATCACATAACACCTTTCCTGGGACAAACCATCACATAACACCTTTCCTGGGACAAACCATCACATAACACCTTTCCTGGGACAAACCATCACATAACACCTTTCCTGGGACAAACCATCACATAACACCTTTCCTGGGACAAACCATCACATAACACCTTTCCTGGGACAAACCATCACATAACACCTTTCCTGGGACAAACCATCACATAACACCTTTCCTGGGACAAACCATCACATAACACCTTTCCTGGGACAAACCATCACATAACACCTTTCCTGGGACAGACCATCACATAACACCTTTCCTGGGACAAACCATCACATAACACCTTTCCCTGACAAACCATCACATAACACCTTTCCTGGGACAGACCATCACATAACACCTTTCCTGGGACAAACCATCACAATACATCCTTCCCTGACAAACCATCACATAACACCTTTCCTGGGACAAACCGTCACATAACACCTTTCCTGGGACAAACCGTCACATAACACCTTTCCTGGGACAGACCGTCCCATAACACCTTTCCTGGGACAAACCATCCCATAACACCTTTCCTGGGACAAACCATCCCATAACACCTTTCCTGGGACAAACCATCCCATAACACCTTTCCTGGGACAAACCATCCCATAACACCTTTCCTGGGACAGACCCTCACATAACACCTTTCCTGGGACAGACCCTCACATAACACCTTTCCTGGGACAAACTATCACATAACACCTTTCCTGGGACAAACTATCACATAACACCTATCCTGGGACAAACTATCACATAACACATTTCCTGGGACAAACCATCACATAACACATTTCCTGGGACAAAACATCACATAACACCTTTCCTGGGACAAACCATCACATAACACCTTTCCTGGGACAAACCATCACACAACACCTTTCCTGGGACAGACCATCAGATAACACCTTTCCCGACAAACCATCACATAACACCTTTCCCTGACAAACCATTACATAACACTTTCCCTGACAAACCATCACATAACACCTTTCCTGGGACAAACCATCACATAACACCTTTCCTGGGACAAACCATCACATAACACCTTTCCTGGGACAGACCATCACACAACACCTTTCCTGGGACAGACCATCAGATAACACCTTTCCTGGGACAAACCATCAGATAACACCTTTTCTGGGACAAACCATCACATAACACCTTTCCTGGGACAAACCATCACATAACACCTTTCCTGGGACAAACCATCACATAACACCTTTCCTGAGACAAACCATCACATAACACCATTCCTGGGACAAACCACATAACACCTTTCCTGGGACAAACCATCACATAACACCTTTCCCTGACAAACCATCACATAACACCTTTCCTGGGACAGACCATCAGATAACACCTTTCCTGGGACAAACCATCACATAACACCTTTCCTGGGACAGACCATCACATAACACCTTTCCTGGGACAGACCATCACAATACATCTTTCCCTGACAAACCATCACATAACACCTTTCCTGGGACAAACCATCACATAACACCTTTCCTGGGACAAACCATCACATAACACCTTTCCCTGACAAACCATCACATAACACCTTTCCCTGACAAACCATCACATAACACCTTTCCTGGGACAAACCATCACATAACACCTTTCCTGGGACAGACCATCACATA
The DNA here is from genome assembly GCF_018296145.1 of Oncorhynchus tshawytscha. Classification (NCBI taxonomy): domain Eukaryota; kingdom Metazoa; phylum Chordata; class Actinopteri; order Salmoniformes; family Salmonidae; genus Oncorhynchus; species Oncorhynchus tshawytscha. Next base: position 254,088 of record NW_024609735.1, read on the forward strand.
ACACCTTTCCTGGGACAGACCATCACATAACACCTTTCCTGGGACAAACCATCACATAACACCTTTCCTGGGACAGACCATCACATAACACCTTTCCTGGGACAGACCCTCACATAACACCTTTCCTGGGACAACCCTCACATAACACCTTTCCTGGGACAAACTATCACATAACACCTTTCCTGGGACAAACTATCACATAACACCTTTCCTGGGACAAACCATCACATAACACCTTTCCTGGGACAAACCATCACATAACACCTTTCCTGGGACAAACCATCACATAACACCTTTCCTGGGACAAACCATCACATAACACCTTTCCTGGGACAAACCATCACATAACACCTTTCCTGGGACAAACCATCACATAACACCTTTCCTGGGACAAACCATCACATAACACCTTTCTGGGACAAACCATCACATAACACCTTTCCTGACAAACCATCACATAACACCTTTCCTGGGACAAACCATCACATAACACCTTTCCTGGGACAAACCATCACATAACACCTTTCCTGGGACAAACCATCACATAACACCTTTCCTGGGACAAACCATCACATAACACCTTTCCTGGGACAAACCATCACATAACACCTTTCCTGGGACAAACCATCACATAACACCTTTCCTGGGACAAACCATCACATAACACCTTTCCTGGGACAAACCATCACATAACACCTTTCCTGGGACAAACCATCACATAACACCTTTCCTGGGACAAACCATCACATAACACCTTTCCTTCCTGGGACAAACCATCACATAACACCTTTCCTGGGACAAACCATCACATAACACCTTTCCTGACAAACCATCAGATAACACCTTTCCTGGGACAAACCATCACATAACACCTTTCCTGGGACAAACCATCACATAACACCTTTCCTGGGACAGACCATCACATAACACCTTTCCTGGGACAGACCATCACATAACACCTTTCCTGGGACAAACCATCACATAACACCTTTCCTGGGACAAACCATCACATAACACCTTTCCTGGGACAAACCATCACATAACACCTTTCCTGGGACAAACCATCACATAACACCTTTCCCTGACAAACCATCACATAACACCTTTCCTGGGACAAACCATCACATAACACCTTTCCTGGGACAGACCATCACATAACACCTTTCCTGGGACAAACCATCACATAACACCTTTCCTGGGACAAACCATCACATAACACCTTTCCTGGGACAAACCATCACATAACACCTTTCCTGGGACAAACCATCACATAACACCTTTCCTGGGACAAACCATCACATAACACCTTTCCCTGACAAACCATCACATAACACCTTTCCTGGGACAGACCATCACATAACACCTTTCCTGGGACAGACCATCACATAACACCTTTCCTGGGACAAACCATCACATAACACCTTTCCTGGGACAAACCATCACATACACCTTTCCTGGGACATGGCAAATAACCACTAATAAGGGAAACAGGATGTTTCAGGATGAATATATTTAGATTCAAACCTCTGAGCATGAAGTATCATCAATACATTTCGTCAGACTACGGGTCTAAATTAGTTAAATCAGTTGATAAATTCACTGTAACAGCACTAAACAAACTACCCCGTTGTCTTGCTGCCTTAAGACAAAATGTCCCCATATCCTGAAGCCAGATAAATACATCATGATGCATCTTTATGTATGAGGCAGCGAACACAACAGACAAACACACAGTACCTGATGTAGTGAGCCGGGTCATTCTGGACCATGTTGAGCAGCCACTGCAGTTCCACGGAGCTCCTGTCAACTAGCAATAGACAGCATGTTAAAAAACCCACACAGAGTCAGTGTGATGTTACTACTATAACAAGAAGAGATACTCTCTAGGTAGGAGTCAGTGTGATACTACTATAACAAGAAGGGATACTCTCTGGGTAGGAGTCAGTGTGTTGTTACTACTATAACAAGAAGGGATACTCTCTGGGTCGGAGTCAGTGTGTTGTTACTACTATAACAAGAAGGGATACTCTCTAGGTAGGAGTCAGTGTGTTGTTACTACTATAACAAGAAGGGATACTCTCTAGGTAGGAGTCAGTGTGTTGTTACTACTATAACAAGAAGGGATACTCTCTGGGTAGGAGTCAGTGTGATGTTACTACTATAACAAGAAGGGATACTCTCTAGGTAGGAGTCAGTGTGATGTTACTACTATAACAAGAAGGGATACTCTCTAGGTAGGAGTCAGTGTGATGTTACTACTATAACAAGAAGGGATACTCTCTAGGTAGGAGTCAGTGTGATGTTACTACTATAACAAGAAGGGATACTCTCTAGGTAGGAGTCAGTGTGATGTTACTACTATAACAAGAAGGGATACTCTCTAGGTAGGAGTCAGTGTGATGTTACTACTATAACAAGAAGGGATACTCTCTAGGTAGGAGTCAGTGTGATGTTACTACTATAACAAGAAGGGATACTCTCTAGGTAGGAGTCAGTGTGATGTTACTACTATAACAAGAAGGGATACTCTCTGGGTCGGAGTCAGTGTGATGTTACTACTATACGGTCTGATATACCACGGCTGTCAGCCAATCAGCATTCAGGGCTGGAACCACACAGTTTATAATGAGGTTTATAGCAAGGAGTGTGTGTGTGGGTGTGCATGTTGCTTCTACAGGTGAGGTGCTGTCTCTCTAGCTAGTAGCTACAGCCCACAGAGTGAAACAGACTGATGACTGAGAAAGGTGCCATTCAGTCTGGATGGATATTTAGGGTCAAGATGTTCAACCCCAGAGATTAAAACAGACTGACTGGTGACGTCTGGATGGATATTTAGGGTCAAGATGTTCAACCCCAGAGATTAAAACAGACTGACTGGTGAGTCTGGAGGGATATTTAGGGTCAATATGTTCAACCCCAGAGAACTAGGCCGTGTGTGAAATGGCACCTCGTCTCCTTGTATTCAGAAAGTATTCACTAACCCCATCCCTATATCCACATGTTGTTACGTTACAGCCTGATACTAAAATAGATTACATAGATGTTTATCTACACACAATACCGCATAATGACAAAGCGAAAACAGCCCCCACCCCCGCTAAAGGCACCTAAAGACTCTCAGATCATGAGAAACAAGATTCTCTGGTGTGATGAAACCAAGAATGAACTCTCTGGTCTGAATGCCAAGCGTCACGTCTGGAGGAAACCTGGTACCATCCCTACGGTGAAGCATGGTGGTGGCAGCATCATGCTCTGCGGATGTTTTTCAGTGGCTGGGAGACTAGTCAGCATCGAGGGAAAGATGAACGGAGCAAAGTACAGAGAGATCCTTGATGAAAACCTGTTCCAGAGCGCTCAGGACCTCAGACTGGGGCGAAGGTTCACCTTCCAACAGGACAAGGACCCTAAGCACACAGCCAAGACAACGCAGGAGTAGCTTCTGGACAAGTCTCTGAATGTCCTTGAGTGGCCCAGCCAGAGCCCGGACTTTAACCTGATCGAACATCTCTGGAGAGACCTGAGATTAGCTGTGCAGCGACACTCCTCATCCAACCTGACAGAGCTTGAGAGGATCTGCAGAGAAAAATGGGAGAAACTCCCCAAATACAGGTGTGCCAAGCTTGTAGAGTCATATCCAAGAAGACTCGAGGCTGTAATCGCTGTCAAAGGTGCTTCAACAAAGTACTGAGGAAAATATCTGAATACTTATGCAAATGTGTATAAGACAGTAGTTTTTTTTGGAATTGTTAGTTAGATTACTTGTTGGTTATTACTGCATTGTCGGAACTAGAAGCACAAGCATTTCGCTACACTCGCATTAACATCTGCTAACCATGTGTATGTGACAAATAAAATTTGATTTGATTTGATTTGAATGTGATAGTTATTTATTTTTTATTTACAATTTTCAAAAATGTCTAAAAAAAAACTGTTTTTGGTTCGTCATTATGTGTTATTGTGTGTAGATTGATGAGAAAACAAAACAATTGAATACATTTCAGAATAAGTCAAGGGGTCTGAATACTTTCTGAATGCTCTGTAGTCAAGTGCACTACTTCTGGTTAGAGCCCTTATGGGACTAATTCAAACCCTACGTTGATCTGGCTAAATGTAGTGCACTACATAGGGAATAGGGTGTGTCCTACTAACTTCACTAGGACTAGTTCGGTGCATACCTCTTGTGTAGTCCACCACAGCTTCCAGCGCTGCGACACGAACATCCACAAAGTGTCCGTATTCTGCATAGGATTTAAACAGAGAGGGATCACTGGGAATATGACCATTCTTCTGGAGCATCCGGATAGCTCTGAGACAACTGAGAGAGAGGGGGGGGGGAGGGGGGAAGAGGGAGGAGTGGGGGGGAGAGAGGGGGGATGGAGAGAGAGAGGGGGATGGGAGAGAGAGGGGGATGGGAGAGAGAGAGGGGGATGGAGAGAGAGAGGGGGATGAGAGAGAGAGAGGGGGGGGAGAGAGAGAGGGGGATGGAGAGAGGGGGATGGGAGAGAGAGAGGGGGATGGAGAGAGAGAGAGGGGATGAGAGAGAGAGATGGGGGGATGGAGAGAGAGAGGGGGATGGAGAGAGAGAGAGGGGGTGGGTGGAGAGAGGAGAGAGGGGGATGGAGAGAGAGAGGGGGGATAGAGAGAGAGAGGTGGGTGGAGGAGAGAGGTGGGTGGAGAGAGAGGTGGGTGGAGAGAGAGAGGTGGGTGGAGAGAGAGAGGGGGGAGAGAGAGAGGGGGATGGAGAGAGAGGTGGGTGGAGAGAGAGAGGTGGGTGGAGAGAGAGAGGTGGGTGGAGAGAGAGAGGGGGGTGGAGAGAGAGGGGATGGAGAGAGAGGGGGATGGAGAGAGAGGGGGATGGAGAGAGAGAGAGGTCACTCATCTATAAGCCTAAATCAAAGTTCCTGATTTCTAACGCACCAATACCCTTTAGGGGTAAAAGATGTGGAGTTCTACATGTGGAAATCAAAGTAGCAGATTGTGCCTTTGAGGCATTTTGATTGATAAGATCATGCAGGTGGGAAGGTTTCCCCTGGCACTCAACTAGCTTCCTGTACGGGACGTGTTTGGCAATATTTGGGGAGAGGGTACAAGGGCCAAAAAGCTTCCACACCAGCTAGCTCAACAATGACGCTTTGGGTCAACCACTATTTGGTCAATCTTTTATCAATCAACACAATGTAAAGCGGCCAATCAAAACAGACACCAAGCACCCACATTTACCACCACCACCACTAAACACCACCATTTACCACCACCACCACTAAACACCACCATTTACGACCCACATTTACCACCACCACCACTAAACACCACCATTTACCAGCACTAAACACCACCCACATTTACCATCCACATTTACCACCCATATTTACCACCACCACCACTTACCACCCACATTTACCACCAGCACCCTTTACCACCACCACCCAAATTTACCACCACCTCCAACCAGCACCACCATTTACTACCCACATTTACCACCACCACCACCCACATTTACCACCACCTCCAACCAGCACCCACATTTACCACCAGTACCCACATTTACCACCACTACCATTTACCAGCACCACCACCATTTACCAGCACCACCACCATTTACCAGCACCACCACCATTTACTACCACCACCACCATTTACTACCCACATTTACCATGTACTATTACTCCACTCCACTTAACTTCTGTTCTACCGGACAGTGATGGTGTTGCGGTAGCTGGGCAGTAGTGATGATCTCCTCCAGGATGTTTAGTTTATATAGTATAATGTATAGTGGGTATCTATAGTAGTGATTATCTCTATCTGACAGTGATGGTGTTGCGGTAACTGGGCAGTAGTGATGATCTCCTCCGGGATGTTTAGTTTATATAGTATAATGTAAAGTGGGTATCTATAGTAGTGATTATCTCTACCTGACAGTGATGGCGTTGCGGTAACTGGGCAGTAGTGATGATCTCCTCCAGGATGTTTAGTTTATATAGTATAATGTATAGTGGGTATCTAGAGTAGTGATTATCTCTACCTGACAGTGATGGTGTTGCGGTAGCTGGGCAGTAGTTTCTCCATGTTAAGAGACCGTGTGATCTCCTCCAGGATGAGACGTACGTCTCCGTTGAGGTTGTCCACGGTGCGCACCTCGTTGCTGATGCTGATGGCCGGGGTCAGGGAGTTGGTGAGGGCGTCAATCAGCTCGGCGCGGTAGTAGTTGTCGGAGAACTAGGAGAAAGAGAAGGGCAACAACATTAAAGGCATTAGTGCCTGGTCAGTGTGGCCCAGTGGTCAGCACAACCAACTCCAGAACACCATACAGAATTACCAACGATGGCGACCCCTGGTTCAACACTCTCTGAACGGTTCATCTCCTTCACCCTGTCACCTTCTAATCACTGGTCACAACAAAACAAACCCCATCTCACCTTGTTCTTCCTGTTGTCGTTGTACTTGATGAGGTCCAGGATGAAGTTGAGGACGTCTTTGGGACAGAGGTTCTGGATGTCTCTGAGCTGAGCCATGGCTACAGGCATGGTCTAGGTACAGATCAAACACAGCTCATTACAGACGGCAAAATACTGGACGACAGTACTACAGATTTCTTGCAATTTCCAAGGAAACTAATTCAGATTTTCCTAAAGGTTTAGGTTCGGTGACGAAGTAAAAACCTCCTACAGTGTGTAACTTGTATCCCATGACTGATCAGATATTTAACAGACAGACTTAGTCTCGTGATCTACGTTAATTAAGGTGACAGTTAAATACCTTCTGTAGGAAGTAGCTCTGGAAGCTGATGAAGGTGTTGGTCTTGACGATGTTTGGACAGCTCTTACAGCAGAACATTCTGGTGAACAGAGACTTCATGGCTGGAGGACCGGTCCAGGTGCTCATCATGGAGTTGGCGATCTATGAATGTTACAAACAGGAAATACATGATACAGCTTCCTCCTCCTGTTCTATCTGAGCTGATGTGTAACAGCTAGCTATCCTCCTCCTGTTCTATCTGAGCTGATGTGTGACAGCTAGCTATCCTCCTCCTGTTCTATCTGAGCTGATGTGTGACAGCTAGCTATCCTCATCCTGTTCTATCTGAGCTGATGTGTGACAGCTAGCTATCCTCGTCCTGTTCTATCTGAGCTGATGTGTGACAGCTAGCTATCCTCCTCCTGTTCTATCTGAGCTGATGTGTGACAGCTAGCTATCCTCCTCCTGTTCTATCTGAGCTGATGTGTGACAGCTAGCTATCCTCCTCCTGTTCTATCTGAGCTGATGTGTGACAGCTAGCTATCCTCCTCCTGTTCTATCTGAGCTGATGTGTGACAGCTAGCTATCCTCCTCCTGTTCTATCTGAGCTGATGTGTGACAGCTAGCTATCCTCCTCCTGTTCTATCTGAGCTGATGTGTGACAGCTAGCTATCCTCGTCCTGTTCTATCTGAGCTGATGTGTGACAGCTGCTATCCTCCTCCTGTTCTATCTGAGCTGTGACAGCTAGCTATCCTCCTCCTGTTCTATCTGAGCTGATGTGTGACAGCTAGCTATCCTCCTCTGAGCTGATGTCCTGTTCTATCTGAGCTGATGTGTGACAGCTAGCTATCCTCCTCCTGTTCTATCTGAGCTGATGTGTGACAGCTAGCTATCCTCCTCCTGTTCTATCTGAGCTGATGTGTGACAGCTAGCTATCCTCCTCCTGTTCTATCTGAGCTGATGTGTGACAGCTAGCTATCCTCATCCTGTTCTATCTGAGCTGATGTGTGACAGCTAGCTATCCTCGTCCTGTTCTATCTGAGCTGATGTGTGACAGCTAGCTATCCTCATCCTGTTCTATCTGAGCTGATGTGTGACAGCTAGCTATCCTCGTCCTGTTCTATCTGAGCTGATGTGTGACAGCTAGCTATCCTCCTCCTGTTCTATCTGAGCTGATGTGTGACAGCTAGCTATCCTCGTCCTGTTCTATCTGAGCTGATGTGTGACAGCTAGCTATCCTCGTCCTGTTCTATCTGAGCTGATGTGTGACAGCTAGCTATCCTCCTCCTGTTCTATCTGAGCTGATGTGTGACAGCTAGCTATCCTCGTCCTGTTCTATCTGAGCTGATGTGTGACAGCTAGCTATCCTGGTGAACAGGGACGTCACAGAGCAGTGGAGTTCGCTATCTAGACACAGAAGATACTGAATAATAGACGTATTAGCTAGTAATCTAACTAGGATGTCACATGACACTCTGAAGAAGGTTTCCTGGACAAAACGTTGTGCTATTCATTTGAAAGTTAACTGCAAGGGGACAAGAGAGTGTAAATATGATTAGATTTTCTAGTCTGGCTTCTAGCAGACTGGCTTCTAGCCTGTTACATGAGGAAGTGACAGAGCTGAGGGTCTCCCTGCTCTCTCTCAGCAGGATATTAGAGAGAAGGACAGAGCCGAGGGTCTCCCTGCTCTCTCTCAGCAGGATATTAGAGAGAAGGACAGAGCCGAGGGTCTCCCTGCTCTCTCTCAGCAGGATATTAGAGAGAAGGACAGAGCTGAGGGTCTCCCTGCTCTCTCTCAGCAGGATATTAGAGAGAAGGACAGAGCTGAGGGTCTTCCTGCTCTCTCTCAGCAGGATATTAGAGAGAAGGACAGAGCTGAGGGTCTCCCTGCTCTCTCTCAGCAGGATATTAGAGAGAAGGACAGAGCTGAGGGTCTCCCTGCTCTCTCTCAGCAGGATATTAGAGAGAAGGACAGAGCTGAGGGTCTCCCTGCTCTCTCTCAGCAGGATATTAGAGAGAAGGACAGAGCCGAGGGTCTCCCTGCTCTCTCTCAGCAGGATATTGGAGCGAAGGACAGAGCTGAGGGTCTTCCTGCTCTCTCTCAGCAGGATATTAGAGAGAAGGACAGAGCCGAGGGTCTCCCTGCTCTCTCTCAGCAGGATATTAGAGAGGAGGACAGAGCCGAGGGTCTCCCTGTTCTCTCGCAGCAGGATGTTGGAGAGAAGGACAGAGCCGAGGGTCTCCCTACAGGGCTGGGTGGCGAGCGGTCAGGATGTTGTCATTTTTCAGCAAGGTAAACACAAGGCCCTGGAGTGGACGGGTGTGTGTATATGTGAGTGTGTGTATCTAAGTGTGGGTGTGTGGACTCTGCTTGGACTTGCCCCTAAGCCTTTCCTGTCGGCTCCCACTCATTCAACAAAGACAGCCCATCACCGGCCTGCCAAGGCTATCAGGGGTACCTGTTAACATCCTGTTAACATCAACTAGCTAAATTCAATTCTGGAAGCCAATGAAACCATGAAATGAAATAACCATGTAACTCCACATTTAAAGAAAATATGGATTCAGACGAAAATATTATAAATGGAGGAAATGAATCGGATATGGGGGGTTGATGGATAAAGCAAAAACAAGCCACAGGATAACGTTCTACAGGGGTTGTCGAATTGGGTTTTAAAAGAAGAACGAAGACTAGGAAGGTGGGTGGCCTACTGCCACAGCAGTCCCCTTGGCTTAGAATAAAGGAATGATGTGCTCAACTCTGGATTCACCACATTAAAACCCCACCATGGTTAATGGAGGGATAAAGAGGGATGTATGGGTGAAGCGGACCTCTTACCTTGGCGAGGCAGAAGCAGGCGCCCTGGCGGACCTCTTACCTTGGCGAGGCAGAAGCAGGCGCCCTGGCGGACCTCTTACCTTGGCGAGGCAGAAGCAGGCGCCAAGGCGGACCTCTTACCTTGGCGAGGCAGAAGCAGGCGCCCTGGCGGACCTCTTACCTTGGCGAGGCAGAAGCAGGCGCCCTGGCGGACCTTGTAGAAACACTGGTCCTGTTCTAGGATGTCAGTGAGGGCCAGACGGGAGGCCGGCGTGGGGAACTTCTCCAGGGCTAAAATAGACTCCTCCTGGGCCACGACGTCACGCTCGTACCTGAGGAAGATACTTCTGAACCATGAAGAATACTACCAGGACAAACAAACACACCTTTTCTAGTTCGCATTGAACTCCATGTTGAAATGTCAGATCTATAGCTTGTGCTATCACAGCGCTGTGGCGTGATCTGTAGTCGCGGCTCTGTGGCTTGATCTGTAGTCGCGGCGCTGTGGCGTGATATGTAGTCGCGGCGCTGTGGCGTGATCTGTAGTCATGGGGCTGTGGCGGGATCTGTAGTCGCGGCGCTGTGGCGTGATCTGTACTCGCAGCTCTGTGGCGTGATCTGTAGTCGCGGCGCTGTGGCGTGATCTGTAGTCGCGGCTCTGTGGCGTGATCTGTAGTCATGGGGCTGTGGCGTGATCTGTAGTCGCAGCTCTGTGGCGTGATCTGTAGTCGAGGCGCTGTGGCGTGATCTGTAGTTGCGGCACTGTGGCGTGATCTGTAGTCGCGGCTCTGTAGCGCGATCTGTAGTCGCGGCACAGTGGCGCGATCTGTAGTCATGGGGCTGTGGCGTGATCTGCAGTCGCAGCGCTGTGGCGTGATCTGTACTCGCGGCGCTGTGGCGTGATCTGTAGTCGCGGCACTGTAGTCATCTTTGTCATGTTTGTAAATAAGAATACTTCCAGGACAAACAAACACACCTTTTCTAGTTCGCAATGAACTCCATGTTGAAATGTCAGATCTATATCTTGCTATCACAGCCCTGTGGCGTGATCTGTAGTCGCGACTTTGTGGCGTGATCTGTAGTCGCGGCTCTGTGGCGTGATCTGTACTTGCGGCTCTGTGGCGTGATCTGTAGTCGCAGAGCTGTGGCGTGATCTGTAGTCGCGGCTCTGTGGCGTGATCTGTACTTGCGGCTCTGTGGCGTGATTGTAGTCGCGGCTCTGTGGCGTGATCTGTAGTCATCTTTGTCATGTTTGTAAATAAGAATACTTCCAGGACAAACACCTTTTCTAGTTCGCATTGAACTCCATGTTGAAATGTCAGATCTATATCTTGCTATCACAGCGCTGTGGCGTGATCTGTAGTCATCTTTGTCATGTTTGTAAATAAGGATAGTCTTTTTTAACTTGTGCTCAAGAATACATGAAGAAACAAATCCATTCAACGGCCAGTTCCTAAAAGTAAAAGGTGAAGAGTCCTGTACCTGAGCTGGTACTGCCACATGAAGTCTGCCTGCTCAAACTCCACCTTACGCAGGATGGACATGTCCGGATCGATCCGGATCCACAGCAAGGGAGAATCCGCACTGCGTGAGAAACAGAGTTAAGTTTTAGACTCTTTATGGAACGGAACGAACGGAACACTTGTCTGTTAAGGAGGGTGGCTTGTCTGAATTCAACTGATTTGACTAAAACTTTTAACTGAAGTACGTTCATTATTTTAATGGCGAGATCCTTTATTCCCTCTGAGGCTAGGACGTAAACTACTGAGGCTAGGACGTAAACTACTGAGGCTAGGACGTAAACTACTGAGGCTAGGACGTAAACTACTGAGGCTAGGACGTAAACTACTGAGGCTAGGACGTAAACTACTGAGGCTAGGACGTAAACTACTGAGGGTAGGGCGTAAACTACTGAGGCTAGGGCGTAAACTACTGAGGCTAGGCGTAAACTACTGAGGGAGGGTAAACTACTGAGGCTAGGCGTAAACTACTGAGGCTAGGACGTAAACTACTGAGGCTAGGACGTAAACTACTGAGGCTAGGGACGTAAACTACTGAGGCTAGGACGTAAACTACTGAGGCTAGGACGTAAACTACTGAGGCTAGGACGTAAACTACTGAGGCTAGGACGTAAACTACTGAGGCTAGGACGTAAACTACTGAGGGAGGGGTAAACTACTGAGGGGGCGTAAACTACTGAGGGTAGGGCGTAAACTACTGAGGGTAGGTCGTAAACTACTGAGGCTAGGACGTAAACTACTGAGGCTAGGCGTAAACTACTGAGGCTAGGGCGTAAACTACTGAGGCTAGGACGTAAACTACTGAGGCTAGGACGTAAACTACTGAGGCTAGGACGTAAACTACTGAGGCTAGGACGTAAACTACTGAGGCTAGGACGTAAACTACTGAGGCTAGGACGTAAACTACTGAGGCTAGGACGTAAACTACTGAGGCTAGGACGTAAACTACTGAGGCCAGGACGTAAACTACTGAGGCCAGGACGTAAACTACTGAGGCCAGGCGTAAACTACTGAGGCCAGGACGTAAACTACTGAGGGCTGAGGCCAGGACGTAAACTACTGAGGCCAGGACGTAAACTACTGAGGCCAGGGTAAACTACTGAGGCCAGGACGTAAACTACTGAGGCCAGGACGTAAATTACTGAGGCCAGGACGTAAACTACTGAGGCTAGGACGTAAACTACTGAGGCTAGGACGTAAACTACTGAGGAGGCCAGGCGTAAACTACTGAGGCCAGGACGTAAACTACTGAGGCCAGGACGTAAACTACTGAGGCCAGGGTAAACTACTGAGGCCAGGACGTAAACTACTGAGGCCAGTAAACTACTGAGGCCAGGACGTAAACTACTGAGGAGGCTAGGACGTAAACTACTGAGGCTAGGACGTAAACTACTGAGGCTAGGACGTAAACTACTGAGGCTAGGACGTAAACTACTGAGGCTAGGACGTAAACTACTGAGGGTAGGACGTAAACTACTGAGGCTAGGACGTAAACTACTGAGGCTAGGACGTAAACTACTGAGGCTAGGACGTAAACTACTGAGGCTAGGACGTAAACTACTGAGGCTAGGACGTAAACTACTGAGGCTAGGACGTAAACTACTGAGGCTAGGACGTAAACTACTGAGGGTAGGCGTAAACTACTGAGGGTAGGCCGTAAACTACTGAGGTTAGGACGTAAACTACTGAGGCTAGGACGTAAACTACTGAGGCTAGGACGTAAACTACTGAGAGTAGGACGTAAACTACTGAGGCTAGGACGTAAACTACTGAGGCTAGGACGTAAACTACTGAGGCCAGGACGTAAACTACTGAGGCCAGGACGTAAACTACTGAGGCCAGGACGTAAACTACTGAGGAGGACGTAAACTACTACGTAAACTACTGAGGCCAGGACCTAAACTACTGAGGCTAGGACGTAAACTACTGAGGCCAGGACGAGGCGTAAACTACTGAGGCTAGGACTTAAACTACTGAGGTAGGACGTAAACTACTGAGGCTAGGACGTAAACTACTGAGGCTAGGACGTAAACTACTGAGGCCAGGACGTAAACTACTGAGGCCAGGACGTAAACTACTGAGGCCAGGAGGTAAACTACTGAGGCCAGGAGGTAAACTACTGAGGCCAGGACGTAAACTACTGAGGCCAGGACGTAAACTACTGAGGCCAGGACGTAAACTACTGAGGCCAGGACGTAAACTACTGAGGCTAGGACGTAAACTACTGAGGCTAGGGCGTAAACTACTGAGGCTAGGACGTAAACTACTTAGAGTAGGACGTAAACTACTGAGGAGGACGTAAACTACTGAGGCTAGGACGTAAACTACTGAGGCTAGGACGTAAACTACTGAGGGTAGGGCGTAAACTACTGAGGCTAGGACGTAAACTACTGAGGCTAGGACGTAAACTACTGAGGCTAGGACGTAAACTACTGAGGACGTAAACTACTGAGGGTAGGACTAAACTACTGAGGCTAGGACGTAAACTACTGAGGGTAGGACGTAAACTACTGAGGCTAGGACGTAAACTACTGAGGCTAGGACTTAAACTACTGAGGGTAGGACGTAAACTACTGAGGCTAGGACGTAAACTACTGAGGCTAGGACGTAAACTACTGAGGCCAGGACGTAAACTACTGAGGCCAGGACGTAAACTACTGAGGCCAGGACGTAAACTACTGAGGCTAGGACGTAAACTACTGAGGCCAGGACGTAAACTACTGAGGCCAGGACCTAAACTACTGAGGCCAGGACGTAAACTACTGAGGCCAGGACGTAAACTACTGAGGCTAGGACGTAAACTACTGAGGCTAGGACGTAAACTACTGAGGCTAGGGGTAAACTACTGAGGCCGTAAACTACTGAGGCTAAACTACTGAGGCTAGGACGTAAACTACTGAGGCTAGGACGTAAACTACTGAGGCTAGGACGTAAACTGACTAGGCCTGTAAACTACTGAGGTTAGGACGTAAACTACTGAGGCTAGGACGTAAACTACTGAGGCTAGGACGTAAACTACTGAGAGTAGGACGTAAACTACTGAGGGTAGGACTAAACTACTGAGGCTAGGACGTAAACTACTGAGGCTAGGACTAAACTACTGAGGGTAGGATATAGATCTGAAATGAAGTTACAGCCTGATGTTTCCTCTGAGGGTAGGATGGACCAAATCTAAACCAAACAGAAGAGATTGACTGAAGCCAACACCTGCCGCTGTTTAAACAGTGGAGAGAGAAGCAGGCAGACGACACCACACCAGAGGGGTTGTTGGAGGCCTGCCTGGCTGGAGTGATGTTAAAGATGCCAAAGACTTGGCAGGAGGGTTGTAAGACAGCTGTATCTGCCTGCTGGGTTGTTGTTTAGTTTCTCAATGCTTGGTAACAGCCATAGCTGCTCTCCAGAGCCCTGTAGTATCAGTGCTGCTCTCCCCAGCTCTGTAGTATCAGTGCTGCTCTCCCTAGTCCTGTAGTATCAGTGCTGCTCTCCCTAGTCCTGTAGTATCAGTGCTGCTCTCCCCAGCTCTGTAGTATCAGTGCTGCTCTCCCTAGTCCTGTAGTATCAGTGCTGCTCTCCCTAGTCCTGTAGTATCAGTGCTGCTCTCCCTAGTCCTGTAGTATCAGTGCTGCTCTCCCTAGTCCTGTAGTATCAGTGCTGCTCTCCCTAGTCCTGTAGTATCAGTGCTGCTCTCCCTAGTCCTGTAGTATCAGTGCTGCTCTCCCTAGTCTTGTAATATCAGTGCTGCTCTCCCTAGTCCTGTAGTATCAGTGCTGCTCTCCCTAGTCCTGTAGTATCAGTGCTGCTCTCCCTAGTCCTGTAGTATCAGTGCTGCTCTCCCTAGTCCTGTAGTATCAGTGCTGCTCTCCCTAGTCCTGTAGTATCAGTGCTGCTCTCCCTAGTCCTGTAGTATCAGTGCTGCTCTCCCTGTGAGTGAGTGAGAGAGTGAGTGAGTGAGAGAGAGGGAGAGAGAGGGAGCAGTATACAGTCTTACTCCATAGCAGACAGGTGAGAGAGAGGGAGCAGTATACAGTCTTACTCCATAGCAGACAGGTGAGAGAGAGGGAGCAGTACACAGTCTTACTCCATAGCAGACAGGTGAGAGAGAGGGAGCAGTACACAGTCTTACTCCATAGCAGACAGGAGAGAGAGAGGGAGCAGTACACAGTCTTACTCCATAGCAGACAGGTGAGAGAGAGGGAGCAGTACACAGTCTTACTCCATAGCAGACAGAGAGAGAGGGAGCAGTATACAGTCTTACTCCATATCAGACAGGTGAGAGAGAGGGAGCAGTATACAGTCTTACTCCATAGCAGACAGGTGAGAGAGAGGGAGCAGTATACAGTCTTAATCCATTGCAGACAGGTGAGAGAGAGGGAGCAGTACACAGTCTTACTCCATAGCAGACAGGTCCATGTCAACCTCCTCCCCGTTCATCAAAGGGATCTTCTTCTTCTTGTTTCTAGAGCAGGAAGAAAATACAAACTCTAAGGAGGCGGAGATAAACTGAGGGACACTTGACCCTCCAAACTACAGCTAAGACAGCATTACATTAGGCTAAGTCCTCCAAACTACAGCTAAGACAGCATTACATTAGGCTAGGTCCTCCAAACTACAGCTAAGACAGCATTACATTAGGCTTGACCCTCCAAACTACAGCTAAGACAGCATTACATTAGGCTTGACCCTCCAAACTACAGCTAAGACAGCAATACATTAGGCTTGGTCCTCCAAACTACAGCTAAGACAACATTGCATTAGGCTTGGTCCTCCAAACTACAGCTAAGATGGCATTACATTAGGCTTGACCCTCCAAACTACAGCTAAGACAGCATTACATTAGGCTTGACCCTCCAAACTACAGCTAAGACAGCATTACATTAGGCTTGACCCTCCAAACTACAGCTAAGACAGCATTACATTAGGCTTGACCCTCCAAACTACAGCTAAGATGGCATTACATTAGGCTTGACCCTCCAAACTACAGCTAAGACAGCATTACATTAGGCTTGACCCTCCAAACTACAGCTAAGATGGCATTACATTAGGCTTGACCCTCCAAACTACAGCTAAGACAGCATTACATTAGGCTTGACCCTCCAAACTACAGCTAAGACAGCATTACATTAGGCTTGACCCTCCAAACTACAGCTAAGATGGCATTACATTAGGCTTGACCCTCCAAACTACAGCTAAGACAGCATTACATTAGGCTTGACCCTCCAAACTACAGCTAAGATGGCATTACATTAGGCTTGACCCTCCAAACTACAGCTAAGACAGCATTACATTAGGCTTGACCCTCCAAACTACAGCTAAGACAGCATTACATTAGGCTTGACCCTCCAAACTACAGCTAAGACAGCATTACATTAGGCTTGACCCTCCAAACTACAGCTAAGATAGCATTACATTAGGCTTGACCCTCCAAACTACAGCTAAGACAGCATTACATTAGGCTTGACCCTCCAAACTACAGCTAAGACAGCATTACATTAGGCTTGATCCTCCAAACTACAGCTAAGACAGCATTACATTAGGCTTGACCCTCCAAACTACAGCTAAGACAGCATTACATTAGGCTTGACCCTCCAAACTACAGCTAAGACAGCATTACATTAGGCTTGATCCTCATTAGGCTTGACCCTCCAAACTACAGCTAAGACAGCATTACATTAGGCTACAGCTAAGATGGCATTACATTAGGCTTGACCCTCCAAACTACAGCTAAGACAGCATTACATTAGGCTTGACCCTCCAAACTACAGCTAAGATGGCATTACATTAGGCTTGACCCTCCAAACTACAGCTAAGACAGCATTACATTAGGCTTGACCCTCCAAACTACAGCTAAGACAGCATTAAGACCCTCCAAACTACAGCTAAGACAGCATTACATTAGGCTTGACCCTCCAAACTACAGCTAAGATGGCATTACATTAGGCTTGATCCTCCAAACTACAGCTAAGACAGCATTACATTAGGCTAGGTCCTCCAAACTACAGCTAAGACAGCATTACATTAGGCTAGGTCCTCCAAACTACAGCTAAGACAGCATTACATTAGGCTAGGTCCTCCAAACTACAGCTAAGACGACATTACATTAGGCTTGACCCTCCAAACTACAGCTAAGATGACATTACATTAGGCTTTACCCTCCAAACTACAGCTAAGACAGCATTACATTAGGCTTGACCCTCCAAACTACAGCTAAGACGACATTACATTAGGCTTATTGAAATGTGTTAGTAATAACAGAAACAAGATGCTTGAGTTTACCGTCTGCTCTTGGAGTGGCAGGGGATGTCGTGCTTCAGGCTGTTCTCTTCAATCTGTAGTGTGTGGTTGAAGGACCCATCCAGCTCCTGGACTGTCACCTTGATGGGTCCCTACAGAACAAAGACAGTGATTCACCTTACTACTAAATCTCAGACCTGGGTCAAACACAAAATGTCAAATACTTGCGGTAGTTTGATTTAGCTTCGCTGGTACAATGGGACCAATCGAATAGTCCCAAAAGTGCTAACTAAGGCCCATCCCGCACACCAGTGAAGTTAACTCAGTTCAAAGAGGACCGACCACATATTTCTGTGTTCCAGAGGAGGTGTAGTCCTGTCGAATCTCCAGTTCTAGAACGTTCCGTTTCCTGTTGAAGGCAAAACTGCCAAAGAACTTCACCACCGCACTCTGGTCTCTGTGGGCTTGAATTAAGGCTAATATCTAAACTGAAACAATTACAGTACTGATCCCAATCAGGGGTACAATGGTAGTTCAACATAATAACTAGAGCAATCGGGCGTGAATCATTAAATTACTGCAGTATAATAACCACAGGAATGGTTTTGGAAAACGTTGGTGCTATGGTATATTTCCAGTTGTATAGTGGATATTAAATCATTCAGTGTCTTGATATTACATACAGACTATAAACAGACAAGACCTTTCTGCTGACATCTACAATACATTTCCTTGTCAGTTGACAACTCTGGACATTACAGTAAACTTATAAGAAACAATCAGTCATCTGAAAATGCAAAACGCATATATATGGTTCTTCTGTTGAAGGGTTCAATTATTACACTGCTTAAAGGGGGTCTATAAACAGGCCAATCACCAGTCAGTCCTTAGTGTTCTAACCAGGCCAGTCAGTTCTTAGTGTTCTAACCAGGCCAGTCAGTTCTTAGTGTTCTAACCAGGCCAATCAGGTCTTAGTGTTCTAACCAGGCCAGTCAGTTCTTAGTGTTCTAACCAGGCCAGTCAGGTCTTAGTGTTCTAACCAGGCCAGTCGGTTCTTAGTGTTCTAACCAGGCCAGTCAGGTCTTAGTGTTCTATCCAGGCCAGTCAGTTCTTAGTGTTCTAACCAGGCCAGTCAGTTCTTAGTGTTCTAACCAGGCCAGTCAGTTCTTAGTGTTCTAACCAGGCCAGTCAGTTCTTAGTGTTCTAACCAGGCCAGTCAGGTCTTAGTGTTCTAACCAGGCCAGTCAGTTCTTAGTGTTCTAACCAGGCCAGTCTTAGTGTTCTAACCAGGCCAGTCAGTTCTTAGTGTTCTAACCAGGCCAGTCAGTTCTTAGTGTTCTAACCAGGCCAGTCAGTTCTTAGTGTTCTAACCAGGCCAGTCAGTTCTTAGTGTTCTAACCAGGCCCGTCTTAGTGTTCTAACCAGGTCAGTCAGTTCTTAGTGTTCTAACCAGGCCAGTCAGTTCTTAGTGTTCTAACCAGGTCAGTCAGTTCTTAGTGTTCTAACCAGGCCAGTCAGTTCCGTGTTCTAAGTCAGTTCTTAGTGTTCTAACCAGGCCAGTCAGTTCTTAGTGTTCTAACCAGGCCAGTCAGTTCTTAGTGTTCTAACCAGGCCAGTCAGTTCTTAGTGTTCTAACCAGGCCAGTCAGTTCTTAGTGTTCTAACCAGGCCAGTCAGTTCTTAGTGTTCTAACCAGGCCAGTCAGTTCTTAGTGTTCTAACCAGGCCAGTCAGTTCTTAGTGTTCTAACCAGGCCAGTCAGTTCTTAGTGTTCTAACCAGGCCAGTCAGTTCTTAGTGTTCTAACCAGGCCAGTCAGTTCTTAGTGTTCTAACCAGGCCAGTCAGTTCTTAGTGTTCTAACCAGGCCAGTCAGTTCTTAGTGTTCTAACCAGGCCAGTCAGTTCTTAGTGTTCTAACCAGGCCAGTCAGTTCAGTGTTCTAACCAGTTCAGTGTTCTAACCAGGCAAGTCAGTTCTTAGTATCTAACCAGGCCCGTTTTAGTGTTCTAACCAGGCCAGTCAGTTCTTAGTGTTCTAACCAGGCCAGTCAGTTCTTAGTGTTCTAACCAGTTCTTAGTGTTCCAACCAGGCCAGTCAGTTCTTAGTATTCTAACCAGGCCCGTCTTAGTGTTCTAACCAGGCCAGTCAGTTCTTAGTGTTCTAACCAGGCCAGTCAGTTCTTAGTGTTCTAACCAGGCCAGTCAGTTCTTAGTGTTCTAACCAGGCCAGTCAGTTCTTAGTGTTCTAACCAGGCCAGTCAGTTCTTAGTATTCTAACCAGGCCAGTCAGGTCTTAGTGTTCTAACCAGGTCAGTCAGTTCTTAGTGTTCTAACCAGGCCAGTCAGTTCTTAGTATTCTAACCAGGCCAGTCAGGTCTTAGTGTTCTAACCAGGCCAGTCAGTTCTTAGTGTTCTAACCAGGTCAGTCGGTTCTTAGTGTTCTAACCAGGCCAGTCGGTTCTTAGTGTTCTAACCAGGCCAGTCGGTTCTTAGTGTTCTAACCAGGCCAGTCAGTTCTTGTGTTCTAACCAGGCCAGTCAGTTCTTAGTGTTCTAACCAGGCCAGTCAGTTCTTAGTATTCTAACCAACCAGGCCAGTCTTAGTGTTCTAACCAGGCCAGTCAGTTCTTAGTGTTCTAACCAGGCCAGTCAGTTCTTAGTGTTCTAACCAGGCCAGTCAGTTCTTAGTGTTCTAACCAGGCCAGTCAGTTCTTAGTGTTCTAACCAGGCCAGTCAGTTCTTAGTGTTCTAACCAGGCCAGTCAGTTCTTAGTGTTCTAACCAGGCCAGTCAGTTCTTAGTGTTCTAACCAGGCCAGTCAGTTCTTAGTGTTCTAACCAGGCCAGTCAGTTCTTAGTGTTCTAACCAGGCCAGTCAGTTCTTAGTATTCTAACCAGGCCAGTCAGTTCTTAGTGTTCTAACCAGGCCAGTCAGTTCTTAGTATTCTAACCAGGCCAGTCAGTTCTTAGTGTTCTAACCAGGCCAGTCAGTTCTTAGTATTCTAACCAGGCCAGTCAGTTCTTAGTGTTCTAACCAGGCCAGTCAGTTCTTAGTGTTCTAACCAGGCCAGTCAGTTCTTAGTGTTCTAACCAGGCCAGTCAGTTCTTAGTGTTCTAACCAGGCCAGTCAGTTCTTAGTGTTCTAACCAGGCCAGTCAGTTCTTAGTGTTCTAACCAGGCCAGTCAGTTCTTAGTGTTCTAACCAGGCCAGTCTCTGTTCTGCTAAGCAGGCTGAGGGAGCTGAAAGGATACACCCACTGCTTGATGAGGGGTCCTATGTCCTAACCATTAATCTGCTATTACAGTGTTATAATCACGTTACCTCTCCCTCCAGTGTTCTGATTGACAGGTTAAAGGATACACCCACTGCTTGATGAGGGGTCCTATGTCCTTCCCCGACACGTTGGAGATGGACTTGAGGAAGCTGTGGGTGGATACCAGCATCTGACTCCACATGTGTGACTGGTACTTCTGCGAGGACGCTGTACTGGCCAGGCTTAGTAACTTGTTGAACACCTAGCAGATAGGAAACAGAATAATCTAGTTCATGTATCGGACTCCACATGTGTGACTGGTACTTCTGGGAGGACGTTGTACTGGTCAGACTCAGGAGCTGAACAGAGGAAGAGTCAATGTAGTGCTGGGGTCTGATGGAGTGCTGGGATCTGATGGAGTGCTGGGATATGATGGAGAGCTGGGGTATGATGGAGTGCTGGGATCTGATGGAGTGCTGGGATCTGATGGAGTGCTGGGGTCTGATGGAGTGCTGGGATCTGATGGAGTGCTGGGATCTGATGGAGTGCTGGGATCTGATGGAGTGCTGGGATCTGATGGAGTGCTGGGGTCTGATGGAGTGCTGGGGTCTGATGGAGTGCTGGGGTCTGATGGAGTGCTGGGGTCTGATGGAGTGCTGGGGTCTGATGGAGTGCTGGGGTCTGATGGAGTGCTGGGGTCTGATGGAGTGCTGGGGATATGATGGAGTGCTGGGATATGATGGAGTGCTGGGATATGATGGAGTGATGGGGTGCTGGGATCTGATGGAGTGCTGGGATATGATGGAGTGATGGGGTGCTGGGATCTGATGGAGTGCTGGGATATGATGGAGTGCTGGGATATGATGTGATGGGGTGCTGGGATCTGATGGAGTGCTGGGGTATGATGGAGTGCTGGGATATGATGGAGTGCTGGGATATGATGGAGTGCTGGGATATGATGGAGTGCTGGGATATGATGGAGTGATGGAGTGATGGGGTATGATGGAGTGCTGGGATATGATGGAGTGCTGGGATATGATGGAGTGCTGGGATATGATGGAGTGCTGGGATATGATGGAGTGCTGGGATATGATGGAGTGCTGGGATATGATGGAGTGCTGGGATATGATGGAGTGCTGGGATGATGGATGGAGTGCTGGGATATGATGGAGTGCTGGGATATGATGGAGTGCTGGGATATGATGGAGTGATGGGGTATGATGGAGTGCTGGGATATGATGGAGTGATGGGGTATGATGGAGTGATGGGATATGATGGAGTGCTGGGATATGATGGAGTGCTGGGATATGATGGAGTGCTGGGATATGATGGAGTGCTGGGATATGATGGAGTGCTGGGATATGATGGAGTGCTGGGATATGATGGAGTGCTGGGATATGATGGAGTGCTGGGGTCTGATGGAGTGCTGGGATATGATGGAGTGCTGGGATATGATGGAGTGCTGGGATATGATGGAGTGCTGGGATATGATGGAGTGCTGGGGTCTGATGGAGTGCTGGGATATGATGGAGTGCTGGGTCTGATGGAGTGCTGGGGTATGATGGAGTGCTGGGGTATGATGGAGTGCTGGGATATGATGGAGTGCTGGGATATGATGGAGTGCTGGGATATGATGGAGTGCTGGGATATGATGGAGTGCTGGGGTATGATGGAGTGCTGGGGTATGATGGAGTGCTGGGATATGATGGAGTGTGGGATATGATGGAGTGCTGGGTATGATGGAGTGCTGGGGATATGATGGAGTGCTGGGATATGATGGAGTGCTGGGGTATGATGGAGTGCTGGGATATGATGGAGTGCTGGGATATGATGGAGTGCTGGGTATGATGGAGTGCTGGGATATGATGGAGTGCTGGGATATGATGGAGTGCTGGGATATGATGGAGTGCTGGGATATGATGGAGTGCTGGGATATGATGGAGTGCTGGGGTCTGATGGAGTGCTGGGATCTGATGGAGTGCTGGGGTCTGATGGAGTGCTGGGATCTGATGGAGTGCTGGGGTATGATGGAGTGCTGGGGTCTGATGGAGTGCTGGGATCTGATGGAGTGCTGGGATATGATGGAGTGCTGGGATATGATGGAGTGCTGGGATATGATGGAGTGCTGGGATATGATGGAGTGCTGGGATATGATGGAGTGCTGGGATATGATGGAGTGCTGGGATATGATGGAGTGCTGGGATCTGATGGAGTGCTGGGGTCTGGAGTGCTGGGATCTGATGGGGTGCTGGAGTGCTGGGGTCTGATGGAGTGCTGGGATCTGATGGAGTGCTGGGATATGATGGAGTGATGGAGTGATGGGATATGATGGAGTGCTGGGATATGATGGAGTGCTGGGATATGATGGAGTGCTGGGATATGATGGAGTGCTGGGATATGATGGAGTGCTGGGATATGATGGAGTGCTGGGGGATATGATGGAGTGCTGGGATATGATGGAGTGCTGGGGATATGATGGAGTGCTGGGATATGATGGAGTGCTGGGATATGATGGAGTGCTGGGGTATGATGGAGTGCTGGGATATGATGGAGTGCTGGGATATGATGGAGTGCTGGGATATGATGGAGTGCTGGGGTATGATGGAGTGCTGGGGTATGATGGAGTGCTGGGATATGATGGAGTGCTGGGGTCTGATGGAGTGCTGGGATATGATGGAGTGCTGGGGTATGATGGAGTGCTGGGGTATGATGGAGTGCTGGGGTCTGATGGAGTGATGGGATATGATGGAGTGCTGGGGTCTGATGGAGTGATGGGATATGATGGAGTGCTGGGGTCTGATGGAGTGCTGGGATATGATGGATGATGGAGTGATGGGGATGATGGTGCTGGGATATGATGGAGTGTGATGATGGATATGATGGAGTGATGGGTATGATGGAGTGCTGGGATATGATGGAGTGCTGGGATATGATGGAGTGCTGGGATATGATGGAGTGCTGGGATATGATGGAGTGCTGGGATATGATGGAGTGCTGGGGTATGATGGAGTGCTGGGGTATGATGGAGTGCTGGGGTATGATGGAGTGCTGGGGTATGATGGAGTGCTGGGGTATGATGGAGTGCTGGGGTATGATGGAGTGCTGGGGTATGATGGAGTGCTGGGATATGATGGAGTGCTGGGATATGATGGAGTGCTGGGGTATGATGGAGTGCTGGGGTATGATGGAGTGCTGGGGTATGATGGAGTGCTGGGGTATGATGGAGTGCTGGGGTATGATGGAGTGCTGGGGTATGATGGAGTGCTGGGGTATGATGGAGTGCTGGGGTATGATGGAGTACTGGGGTCTGGGGTATGATGGAGTGCTGGGGTCTGATGGAGTGCTGGGGTATGATGGAGTGCTGGGGTATGATGGAGTGCTGGGGTATGATGGAGTGCTGGGGTATGATGGAGTGCTGGGGTATGATGGAGTGCTGGGGTATGATGGAGTGCTGGGATATGATGGAGTGCTGGGGTATGATGGAGTGCTGGGGTATGATGGAGTGCTGGGGTATGATGGAGTGCTGGGATATGATGGAGTGCTGGGATATGATGGAGTGCTGGGATATGATGGAGTGCTGGGGTATGATGGAGTGCTGGGATATGATGGAGTGCTGGGATATGATGGAGTGCTGGGATATGATGGAGTGCTGGGATATGATGGAGTGCTGGGATATGATGGAGTGCTGGGATATGATGGAGTGCTGGGGTCTGATGGAGTGCTGGGATATGATGGAGTGCTGGGGTATGATGGAGTGCTGGGATCTGATGGAGTGCTGGGATATGATGGAGTGCTGGGATATGATGGAGTGATGGGGTATGATGGAGTGATGGGATATGATGGAGTGCTGGGATATGATGGAGTGATGGGGTATGATGGAGTGCTGGGATCTGATGGAGTGCTGGGATCTGATGGAGTGCTGGGATCTGATGGAGTGCTGGGATATGATGGAGTGCTGGGATATGATGGAGTGATGGGATATGATGGAGTGCTGGGATATGATGGAGTGATGGGGTATGATGGAGTGCTGGGATATGATGGAGTGATGGGATATGATGGAGTGCTGGGATATGATGGAGTGCTGGGATATGATGGAGTGATGGGATATGATGGAGTGATGGGATATGATGGAGTGCTGGGATATGATGGAGTGCTGGGATGATGATGGATGTGCTGGGATATGATGGAGTGCTGGGATATGATGGAGTGATGGGATATGATGGAGTGCTGGGATATGATGTGGAGTGATGGGGTATGATGGAGTGCTGGGATATGATGGTGTGCTGGGGATATGATGGAGTGCTGGGGTCTGATGGAGTGCTGGAATATGATGGAGTGCTGGGGTCTGATGGAGTGCTGGGATATGATGGAGTGCTGGGGTATGATGGAGTGATGGGGTCTGATGGAGTGCTGGGATATGATGGAGTGCTGGGGTATGATGGAGTGATGGGGTATGATGGAGTGCTGGGGTCTGATGGAGTGATGGGGTCGGATGATTTGAGGATTGAAAATGCTTTCCTCCATGAAAGTAGTAGTTGAACTGGAATGACCCAGACTCTGCATTGTAGTGTAGTATTAACTCCAGTGTTGAATCCCTGTAGGTATTAGTGTTTTAACAACTAGACTTCACGTGTGGCCAGATGTTTACCAGAACCAGCCTGCATACTAGATGATGGATGGATTATTAGATTGATTATAAAATCACCCACCTGCAGCATGAACTCCATGCTGATCCTGTTCTCAATGAGCCTCATGACCAGGTGGGCTTTACACTGGAACATCTTATAGTACTTCCAGGACAGGGTGTGAGGGTGCTTGATGGAGAAGTGGAGGTGAGGGGTAGGGCTAAGAGAGGGAGAGAGAGAGACGAGAGGGAGGGATGAGGAGAAAGAGAGATGAGAGGGGGGAGAGACGGAGAGGAGGGAGAAAGAAAGGAGAGAGGAGGGAGAAAGAGGAGAGAGAGGAGGGAGAGAGAGAGGAGAGGGGGAGGGAGAGTGAGGGATGAGGAGAAAGAGATGAGAAGGGGAAGGGAGGGAGAAAGAGATGAGAGGGAGAGAGTGAGGGATGAGGAGAAAGAGATGAGGGGGGAGACGGAGAGGAGCGAGAAAGAGAGGAGAGAGGAGGAGGGAGAGAGAGGAGGGGGAGGGAGAGTGAGGGATGAGGAGAAAGAGATGAGGGGGGAGAGGGAGGGAGGGAGAAAGAGAGATGAGAGTGAAGGACGAGGAGAAAGAGTAGAGGGGGGGAGAAAGAGAGAGAGGAAGATTAAAAATCAGACAATAAAATCTACTTCTCAACAACAACTCATTCCATCCTCCCTCCTTCTCCTCAGCTTGTAAACTGTAGCAACGTTAAGATAAACTACAACGTGAAGTTACTAGCCAAGTCATTGACAGGCGGTACACAGACAGGCGTACGTGTTGGGCATAACGTGTCGATAGCTCTCTCCAAGCCCACTCAAGGAGCGAGAGAAAGAGGTCTGATTTATGACAAACACTTGAGATGGTGCCAGCGGTTTATTGGGCTGGAATGAATAAACTCCACTCTTCACTTGTTGTTTTACCCTCCGGCAGCGTTGGGAGTTGGAAATCTTTACATCGGCATATGCGTTTTTAATTCAAACTAGAACACCACTTCTCTGTGAGAGATACAGGTTTGTAGACCAACACCCTCAACAGCAGCAGCAACAGGAATATCTAACCTGTCATTTACAACTGGTAGAACAGACAACACATTCATCATCCTCATTGGAGCCACAAATCAAAGTGTGTTGACTGACACTGAAAGTAAGAGGTGATTTAAGCAATTAGGCACGAGGGGGGTGTGGTTTACAGCCAATATACCACGGCTAAGGGCTGCTCTTGACCACAACGCATCGCGGAGAGCCTGGACACAGCTGTGGTATATTGGCCAAATACCACAAACCACCGAGGTGCCTTCTTGCTATTATAAACTGGACAGCAACGTAATTAGAGCAGTAAAAATACACGTTTTTGTCAAACCCGTGGGATACGGGTCAGCCAATCAGCATTCAGGGGTCGAACCACCCAGTTTAAAACAGATTCATCACCCTCATTGGAGCCACATATCAAAGTGTGTTGACACTGAAAGTAGGTGGTTCTCATGTAATACATCAGCCATGTTAAATGACCATTCGAACCAACAGGGAGCTGCTCTCACTTGTCCTTGTCTTTGCCTCCACCGAAGGTCGGGTGTAAGAGAACTCCTCCCATCTTCAGCTCGTACTCCACCATCTTGTCCAGTTCCTGAGAGAAAACCACACTTCATATAGTCATGTGTTTATTTAGCAGTGGGACCAGCATAACCAATATAGTAATGTGTTTATTTGGCAGAGTGGGACCAGCATAACCAGTATAGTAATGTGTTTATTTGACAGAGTGGGACCAGCATAACCAATATAGTCATGTGTTTATTTGGCAGAGTGGGACCAGCATAACCAATATAGTCATGTGTTTATTTAGCAGTGGGACCAGCATAACCAATATAGTCATGTGTTTATTTGGCAGAGTGGGACCAGCATAACCAATATAGTCATGTGTTTATTTGGCAGAGTGGGACCAGCATAACCAATATAGTCATGTGTTTATTTGGCAGAGTGGGACCAGCATAACCAATATAGTCATGTGTTTATTTGGCAGAGTGGGACCAGCATAACCAATATAGTCATGTGTTTATTTGGCAGTGGGACCAGCATAACCAATATAGTAATGTGTTTATTTGGCAGAGTGGGACCAGCATAACCAATATAGTAATGTGTTTATTTTGGGACCAGCATAACCAATATAGTAATGTGTTTATTTGGCAGAGTGGGACCAGCATAACCAGTATAGTCATGTGTTTATTTGGCAGAGTGGGACCAGCATAACCAATATAGTCATGTGTTTATTTGGCAGAGTGGGACCAGCATAACCAATATAGTCATGTGTTTATTTAGCAGTGGGACCAGCATAACCAGTATATTTTGTATTTAACTAGGCAAGTCAGTTAAGAACAAATTCTTATTTACAATGACGGACTACCCTGGCCAAAACCCTGACGACGCTGGGCCAATTGTGCGCCGCCCTGTGGGACTCCCAATCACGGCCAGATGTGATGCAGCCTGGATTCGAACCAGGGACTGCAGTGACGCCTGTTGCACTGAGAAACACTGTCTCTGACCCAGTGGAGGTACTGGTTCCACCCCCTACCTCTCTGACCCAGTGGAGGTACTGGTTCCACCCCCTACCTCTTTGACCCAGTGGAGGTACTGGTTCCACCCCCTACCTCTTTGACCCAGTGGAGGTACTGGTTCCACCCCTACCTCTTTGACCCAGTGGAGGTACTGGTTCCACCCCTACCTCTCTGACCCAGTGGAGGTACTGGTTCCACCCCTACCTCTTTGACCCAGTGGAGGTACTGGTTCCACCCCTACCTCTTTGACCCAGTGGAGGTACTGGTTCCACCCCCTACCTCTTTGACCCAGTGGAGGTACTGGTTCCACCCCTACCTCTTTGACCCAGTGGAGGTACTGGTTCCACCCCTACCTCTTTGACCCAGTGGAGGTACTGGTTCCACCCCTACCTCTTTGACCCAGTGGAGGTACTGGTTCCACCCCTACCTCTTTGACCCAGTGGAGGTACTGGTTCCACCCCTACCTCTCTGACCCAGTGGAGGTACTGGTTCCACCCCTACCTCTCTGACCCAGTGGAGGTACTGGTTCCACCCCCTACCTCTCTGACCCAGTGGAGGTACTGGTTCCACCCCTACCTCTCTGACCCAGTGGAGGTACTGGTTCCACCCCTACCTCTCTGATCCAGTGGCGGTACTGGTTCCACCCCCTACCTCTCTGACCCAGTGGAGGTACTGGTTCCACCCCTACCTCTCTGACCCAGTGGAGGTACTGGTTCCACCCCTACCTCTTTGACCCAGTGGAGGTACTGGTTCCACCCCTACCTCTTTGACCCAGTGGAGGTACTGGTTCCACCCCTACCTCTTTGACCCAGTGGAGGTACTGGTTCCACCCCCTACCTCTTTGACCCAGTGGCGGTACTGGTTTTACCCCTACCTCTTTGACCCAGTGGAGGTACTGGTTCCACCCCTACCTCTTTGACCCAGTGGAGGTACTGGTTCCACCCCTACCTCTTTGACCCAGTGGAGGTACTGGTTCCACCCCTACCTCTTTGACCCAGTGGAGGTACTGGTTCCACCCCTACCTCTTTGACCCAGTGGAGGTACTGGTTCCACCCCCTACCTCTTTGACCCAGTGGAGGTACTGGTTCCTCTTTGACCCAGTGGAGGTACTGGTTCCCCTACCTCTTTGACCCAGTGGAGGTACTGGTTCCACCCCTACCTCTTTGACCCAGTGGAGGTACTGGTTCCCCCCTACCTCTTTGACCCAGTGGAGGTACTGGTTCCACCCCTACCTCTTTGACCCAGTGGAGGTACTGGTTCCACCCCTACCTCTTGACCCAGTGGAGGTACTGGTTCCACCCCCTACCTCTCTGACCCAGTGGAGGTACTGGTTCCACCCCTACCTCTCTGACCCAGTGGAGGTACTGGTTCCACCCCCTACCTCTCTGATCCAGTGGAGGTACTGGTTCCACCCCTACCTCTCTGACCCAGTGGAGGTACTGGTTCCACCCCTACATCTTTGACCCAGTGGAGGTACTGGTTCCACCCCTACCTCTTTGACCCAGTGGAGGTACTGGTTCCACCCCTACCTCTTTGACCCAGTGGAGGTACTGGTTCCACCCCTACCTCTTTGACCCAGTGGCGGTACTGGTTTACCCCTACCTCTTTGACCCAGTGGAGGTACTGGTTCCACCCCTACCTCTTTGACCCAGTGGAGGTACTGGTTCCACCCCTACCTCTTTGACCCAGTGGAGGTACTGGTTCCACCCCTACCTCTTTGACCCAGTGGAGGTACTGGTTCCACCTCTTTGACCCTACCTCTTTGACCCAGTGGAGGTACTGGTTCCACCCCTACCTCTTTGACCCAGTGGAGGTACTGGTTCCACCCCTACCTCTCTGACCCAGTGGAGGTACTGGTTCCACCCCCTACCTCTCTGACCCAGTGGAGGTACTGGTTCCACCCCTACCTCTCTGATCCAGTGGAGGTACTGGTTCCACCCCTACCTCTTTGACCCAGTGGAGGTACTGGTTCCACCCCTACATCTTTGACCCAGTGGAGGTACTGGTTCCACCCCTACCTCTTTGACCCAGTGGAGGTACTGGTTCCACCCCTACCTCTTTGACCCAGTGGAGGTACTGGTTCCACCCCTACCTCTTTGACCCAGTGGAGTGGGTACTGGTTCCACCCCTACCTCTTTGACCCAGTGGAGGTACTGGTTCCACCCCTACCTCTTTGACCCAGTGGAGGTACTGGTTCCACCCCTACCTCTTTGACCCAGTGGAGGTACTGGTTCCACCCCCTACCTCTTTGACCCAGTGGAGGTACTGGTTCCACCCCTACCTCTTTGACCCAGTGGAGGTACTGGTTCCACCCCTACCTCTTTGACCCAGTGGAGGTACTGGTTCCACCCCCTACCTCTTTGACCCAGTGGAGGTACTGGTTCCACCCCCTACCTCTTTGACCCAGTGGAGGTACTGGTTCCACCCCCTACCTCTTTGACCCAGTGGAGGTACTGGTTCCACCCCCTACCTCTTTGATCCAATGGCGGTACTGGTTCACTCCAAAGGTCTTCTTCAGGTACAGACCATAGATGTAGCCAGAGATCCCCTTCAGCACCCACTCATCAGCCCTACAGAACACAGACCAGACAGCAGGTAAGGCGATCGGGCCAGACGACACACAATGACTTCATTTTAACCCGTTTGGCAGACATTTACTAACTTACCCACACAGAGAGAGAAACAATATACTTTATTCAACCATGGTGGTTTTTACCTCAGACTAATTTAATGAATACTGGCCGTAGCTTCATGTAAATGAGATGAAAT
This sequence comes from Oncorhynchus tshawytscha, assembly GCF_018296145.1. Lineage (NCBI taxonomy): Eukaryota > Metazoa > Chordata > Actinopteri > Salmoniformes > Salmonidae > Oncorhynchus > Oncorhynchus tshawytscha. The sequence goes on from NW_024609735.1 coordinate 284,598, forward strand.
CATGTGAACATCTGTAACACACAGAAAGTGCTCAACCTCTCTTTACAAGCTGGATACGAGCCGTTTCAGAAAACAAGCTGACTTCAATTACAGGCTTGAAAAGAAATGAAACCACAAGATGAATTGCAAGCAGGTGACAGGTCTTTCGTATCAAAAAGAGAAAGGCCTGTTCGACTTCTCTGAGGTCTTACACAACTGGGGCTTTTTCTACAAGAAAAATAAATAAGACTAAGTGGAGCTTCCACATCTGACTTAGTTTTAAACACTTAATGAGACAGGGGGTCCATTGTTTGCAGTGATCCTTTGAAGACGTCGTGAAACCTCAGCCTCCCCAACTGACAGCAAGAGCACTTTTGCCAAGAGCCCCCCCCAGCTGTAGACACATTGCCAAACACATACACAGATTCATCATACTGAGACACTCTCAGCTATGCCAAAGCTTTGCTCAATTTATGCCTGGTACTGAATACGATGATGAAATATAATTTAAATAATCTCTCTGTACTTGACTTCTAGAAATCTGGATAAGAACCCACAGTTACCACGCTGTTCTTCGGGAAACAAATCCAAATAACACCGACGAGCTCCTAGGCCACCGACGAGCTCCTAGGCCACCGACGAGCTCCTAGGCCACCGACGAGCTCCTAGGCCACCGACGAGCTCCTAGGCCACCGAGGCCAGGCCACCGACGAGCTCCTAGGCCACCGACGAGCTCCAGGCCACCGACGAGCTCCTAGGCCACCGACGAGCTCCTAGGCCACCGACGAGCTCCTAGGCCACAGACGAGCTCCTAGGTCACCGACGAGCTCATAGGTCACCGACGAGCTCATAGGTTACCGACGAGCTCATAGGTTGAACCAGGAGTGCTTCTTACGTTTGACGTGAGTGTGAGAGAGTGTGTGTGTGTGTGGTGTCTGTAGGCTGCTCCACCACTCCACTATATTCCGTCAGGTATTACTCAGTACGTTACTCACCAGGACATCCTGGAGATGAAGCAGCCAAAGAACTGCTGGGCCAGGGCCTGAGCTAAACACTGTCTGGTCAGGGGGGTCTGGTCTATGATCATGGCACTGTGGAGCAGATTAGTACTGAGAGGAGAGAGGAAGAGACAGGTAAGGGAGAGACGGGCGAGAGAGAGGGATAAGGGAGAGGGGGTAAGGGAGAGGGGAAGAGAGAGAAGGGCAAGAGAGAGAGAAGGATGAGGGAGAGGGGGTAAGGGAGAAGAAAAACCATTTTCAGTTTGACTTCTGCCAAAACAAGTCAGCATTATGAAAAGAGAAAGCGAGAAATGAATGGTTGAGGAGAGCTGTTCTTTGACACCGAGGGAAACTGCAAAAGCACCTGAGGTGCAGGTCTTAACCGAGTTAATATTGACGTAATAAACCTGAATTTAATTGGACCTCCTAATCGAAATATTTTCAGTGACAAACTCGTGGAAAATGTAAAAAGTTAAAACAAACAGTGAGAAGTTTCCACAATACAATGCAAACATCCAAACGTTGTGAAACATGGTTCTAAAGTAAAAATGTGTTGTTGATGGAGAGTAAAAGCCACATAAAGATCGGCATCAGGACTAGACACAAGAGACTGTAGCCACCTGAAGATGCTCATCGACGCGTAGGAAGACACCTGGACGTAGGCCTCGTCCACAAACACAGTCTTGAAGCAGGAGTAAGGATATCGACAGGTCAGGATCTCCTCGTAGAACTCAAAGATCTCATGCAGGTAGGACATGGAGTGTTTCAACAGGGGCAGGAGCTGGGGTAAACAGAAGTGGGTGACCTGGGAAAAGGGGAAATATCTTTAACAGGTGTCAACGCAGCAACACTACAGAGGTTCCCTCTGGGGGGGGGAGAATACACTTATTCTGTTTCTGTTGTATTCTATTCTATCCAAACATATATTTGAAGAGAAACCATCTTGGACAATATGTCAGCATCACACGCCGAGTTTCCCAGACTGATTCACACATCCTTGACGCTGCTTCAACTTACACAGTATAATGAGTCATTCTCCACCTAGTGGTCGTAGGCGGAAAGGAAATCTGCTTAAATACACACTGAGTGGACAAAACATTAAGAACAGCTGCTCTTTCCATGACACAGACTGACCAGGTGAATCCAGGTGAAAGATATGATCCCTTATTGATGTCACTTTGTTTAATCCACTTCAATCAGTGTAGATGAAGGGGAGGAGACGGGTTAAAGAAGGATTTTTAAGCCTTGAGACAATTGAGACATGGATTGTGTGTGTGTGTCATTCAGAGGGTGAAAGGGCAAGACAAAATATTTCAGTGCCTTTGAACAGGGTATGCTAGTAGGTGCCAGGCGCACCGATTTGTGTCAAGAACTGCAACGCTGCTGGGTTTTTCACACACAACAGTTTCCCGTGTGGATCAAGAATGGTCCACCACACAAAGGACATCCAGCCAACTTGACACCACTGTGGGAAGCATTGGAGTCAACATAGGCCAGCATCCCTGTGGAACGCATTCAACACCTTGTAGAGTCCATGGCCCGACGAAGGTGTTCCTAATGTTTTGTACACTCAGTGTAAATATGTCAACATATTTTACCCAACATGGTTGCCTGCCTCTACGGGCTTCTACTAAATCCATTCAGAACACCCTACTGGCTTCTACTAAATCCATTCAGAACACCCTACTGGCTTCTACTAAATCCTTTCTCCTTTCAGAACACCCTACTGGCTTCTACTAAATCCTTTCTCCTTTCAGAACACCCTACTGGCTTCTACTAAATCCATTCTCCTTTCAGAACACCCTACTGGCTTCTACTAAATCCATTCTCCTTTCAGAACACCCTACTGGCTTCTACTAAATCCATTCTCCTTTCAGAACACCCTACTGGCTTCTACTAAATCCACTCTCCTTTCAGAACACCCTACTGGCTTCTACTAAAATTCAGAACACCCTACTACTAAATCCTTTCAGAACACCCTACTGGCTTCTACTAAAATCCACTGGCTTCTACTAAATCCATTCAGAACACCCTACTGGCTTCTACTAAATCCATTCTCCTTTCAGAACACCCTACTGGCTTCTACTAAATCCATTCTCCTTTCAGAAACCCTACTGGCTTCTACTAAACTGGCTTCTACTAAATCCATTCTCCTTTCAGAACACCCTACTGGCTTCTACTAAATCCATTCTCCTTTCAGAACACCCTACTGGCTTCTACTAAATCCATTGTGATGGGTAATGCTGGGTTTCTATGCAATGCTTTTCCACACACACAGTACCTCATGCATGTAGGGCTCGACCAGGATCTCAAAGGGTCCGACAGACAGTGAGATGTTGGAGGCGGCGGTGGGGATGGGGAGGACGTAGTGGAAGGTCTTCTTCCTCATGTCATGGGTATAGACAGTCTCTACCAAGTCCCCACAGGACACAGCTACCATAGAGGCATCCACTGTGAACTCCAGCTTCCAGGTGCACAGCTCAGAGTACGAGTCCACACAGGGGAACCAGAACCTGGGAGAGGAAGACCGGTGGACAAGAGTGTAAGTAGTCAAGGAGCAAGGAAGGATGAGGCTTGTGACAACATATCTGATAGTATTACATAGAGGAGAGAGAGTGAGAATGACAGAGAGAGAGAGAGAGAATGACAGAGAGAGAGAGAGAGAATGACAGAGAGAGAGAGAGAATGACAGGAGACAGCTACCATAGAGAATGACAGAGAACTCCAAGCGAGAATGACAGAGAGAGCGAGTCCAGACAGGGGACAGAGAGAGAGAGAAGAATGACAGAGAGTAAGTAGAGAGAATGACAGAGAAGGAGAGAGAATGACAGAGAGAGAGAGAGAATGACAGAGAGAGCGAGAGAGAATGACAGAGAGAGCGAGAGAGAATGACAGAGAGAGCGAGAGAGAATAACAGAGAGAGCGAGAGAGAATGACAGAGAGAGCGAGAGAGAATGACAGAGAGAGCGAGAGAGAATGACAGAGAGAGCGAGAGAATGACAGAGAGAGAGAGAACAGGGAGATAGATAATGACAGAGAGAAAGAGAAGAGAGAGGAGACAGAGAGAGAAAGAGAAGAGAGAGGCAGAGTTCAGAGAGAGACAGAACAGGGAGCGAAAGAGAGAATGACAGAGAGAAAGAGAAGCTAGAGGAGAAAGAGAGAGGGAGAAAGAGAGAGAGAATGACAGAGAGATACACCAGGCCAGCCCAGACAGCACAGAGAATAAAAGTCTCAATATGACATCAATCAATGTCTCCCTCCCCACCTTGTGGAGTTCTGGTATCCGAAGGAGAAGACGTGTGCTCCTCTCTCAGCCATGCTCCCCTCTACGTCAGGCACCACAAAGTGAAGGCCTCCTTTAGGCTGGTCCAGAGAGAACTCTATGTACACCTTCAGCACATTCATCTCTGAAGACATAGAAACAGTCATTTATTTACAGGGCACTAAGTTCAATTGTCCATAAACAATACATTAAAGCTTCCTGATGCTATATGCATTAAGCTAAGAGCATTGCAGGACATTAGCCTGGTTCCAGGTGTGTTGGTACTGTATAAACAGATCGAGGACCAACCGGGCTATCAGAATACGCCTTGAACCTTTATATTCAAACTACAGACTCAAGTCCCAAGACTCAAGTCCCAAGGCTCAAGTCCCAAGGCTCAAGTCCCAAGACTCAAGTCCCAAGACTCAAGTCAGATACAACGGAGGTCAGTCATTCACCAAAGAAGGTCATAACGTAGATGAACCCAATTCAGAGACAACATTTGACTGGAACAAGACGAGGTCAGCATTCACCAAAGAAGGTCATAATGTAGATGAACCCAATTCAGAGACACCATTTGACTGGAACAAGACGAGGTCCTGTATTCACCGTCTCCTTGCTTCCACAGCTCCGAGGGGACTTTGATGACCAGCTCGCCGTGTCCTGCATCTGGGTCCACAGCACTGACTGCTGCTGTGTAGGCACTGGAGAAATAGTTCAGGTTCCTCCTGCAAGGGACAGAGAGGAGGGAGGAGGTGAGGACTTACTGCAGGTCAGTGTTCTGAAAGTAGTTGTGTAATACAAGGGGGTGAATCTCAAGTCTTCTCCTTGATTACTCCTGTCCTCCTCACTCGACTTTACACACATTTGTCATTCAGCAGGAACTCTTATCCAGAGCAACTTAGTGTGCCTTCCACTAAGGTAGATAAAACAACCACACATCCCAGTCATTGTTTCTTGTGAAAACATCAGAAAGAACCAAGGAGAACATTGGAGGATGGAGATGTACTGGAGGATGGAGATGTACTGTTGGAAATGTACTGGAGGATGGAGATGTACTGGAGGATGGAGATGTACTGGAGGATGGAGATGTACTGGAGGATGGAGATGTACTGGAGGATGGAGATGTACTGGAGGATGGAGATGTACTGGAGGATGGAGATGTACTGGAGGATGGAGATGTACTGGAGGATGGAGATGTACTGGAGGATGGAGATGTACTGGAGGATGGAGATGTACTGGAGGATGGAGATGTACTGGAGGATGGAGATGTACTGGAGGATGGAGATGTACTGTTGTTTTCTGTTTCCTTCATGGAGAGTTATGAATACCTGACCGTGTGTGTATGAGGACTTACTGCTTGGACTCGTGGTGGCAGACCTCTAGAGTAGGGTCATTGTAAATGAATGGGGCTTCGAGGTCGTTGACTCGGACCCTGTAGATCCTGCACTGCTTGCTGTTGAGTTTGATCCGGTTCAGGTTGACCACAGTTGGGAAGATGGTCAGCTCCACAAAGCCCTGTCAAATAGAGGGGTGTGTCCGTTGACATGGATGAGAAACTAGACCGGTTATACACGGCCAAATGACTAAGACTACACATATTTATACTGTTGTTTTCAATGTCTCGCAGTAGAAATATGTTTGGTTCTCAGTCATGTGGCTAGGTTCTACAGATACAACAGGGATATAGCCTACAGCTAGGTTCAACAGATACAACAGGGATATAGTCTACAGCTAGGTTCTACAGATACAACAGGGATATAGCCTACAGCTAGGTTCTACAGATACAACAGGGATATAGCCTACAGCTAGGTTCTACAGATACAACAGGGATATAGCCTACAGCAACAGGTTCTACAGAGGTTACAGATACAACAGGGATATAGCCTACAGCTAGGTTCAACAGATACAACAGGGATATAGCCTACAGCTAGGTTCAACAGATACAACAGGGATATAGTCTACAGCTAGGTTCAACAGATACAACAGGGATATAGCCTACAGCTAGGTTCAACAGATACAACAGGGATATAGCCTACAGCTAGGTTCAACAGATACAACAACAGCCTACAGGACAGATACAACAGGGATATAGCCTACAGCTAGGTTCAACAGATACAACAGGGATATAGCCTACAGCTAGGTTCAACAGATACAACAGGGATATAGCCAACAGCTAGGTTCAACAACAGGGATATAGCCTACAGCTAGGTTCAACAGATACAACAGGGATATAGTCTACAGCTAGGTTCAACAGATACAACAGGGATATAGCCTACAGCTAGGTTCTACAGATACAACAGGGATATAGCCTACAGCTAGGTTCAACAGATACAACAGGGATATAGCCTACAGCTAGGTTCAACAGATACAACAGGGATATAGCCTACAGCTAGGTTCAACAGATACAACAGGGATATAGCCTACAGCTAGGTTCAACAGATACAACAGGGATATAGTCTACAGCTAGGTTCTACAGATACAACAGGGATATAGCCTACAGCTAGGTTCTACAGATACAACAGGGATATAGCCTACAGCTAGGTTCTACAGATACAACAGGGATATAGCCTACAGCTAGGTTCTACAGATACAACAACAGGGATATAGCCTACAGCTAGGTTCAACAGATACAACAACAGGGATATAGCCTACAGCTAGGTTCAACAGATACAACAGGGATATAGCCTACAGCTAGGTTCTACAGATACAACAACAGGGATATAGCCTACAGCTAGGTTCAACAGATACAACAACAGGGATATAGCCTACAGCTAGGTTCAACAGATACAACAACAGGGATATAGCCTACAGCTAGGTTCTACAGATACAACAGGGATATAGCCTACAGCTAGGTTCTACAGATACAACAGGGATATAGCCTACAGCTAGGTTCAACAGATACAACAGGGATATAGCCTACAGCTAGGTTCAACAGATACAACAGGGATATAGCCTACAGCTAGGTTCAACAGATACAACAGGGATATAGCCTACAGCTAGGTTCTACAGATACAACAACAGGGATATAGCCTACAGCTAGGTTCAACAGATACAACAGGGATATAGCCTACAGCTAGGTTCAACAGATACAACAGGGATATAGCCTACAGCTAGGTTCAACAGATACAACAGGGATATAGCCTACAGCTAGGTTCTACAGATACAACAGGGATATAGCCTACAGCTAGGTTCAACAGATACAACAGGGATATAGCCTACAGCTAGGTTCAACAGATACAACAGGGATATAGCCTACAGCTAGGTTCTACAGATACAACAACAGGGATATAGCCTACAGCTAGGTTCAACAGATACAACAACAGGGATATAGCCTACAGCTAGGTTCAACAGATACAACAGGGATATAGTCTACAGCTAGGTTCAACAGATACAACAGGGATATAGCCTACAGCTAGGTTCAACAGATACAACAGGGATATAGCCTACAGCTAGGTTCTACAGATACAACAGGGATATAGCCTACAGCTAGGTTCTACAGATACAACAACAGGGATATAGCCTACAGCTAGGTTCTACAGATACAACAGGGATATAGCCTACAGCTAGGTTCAACAGATACAACAGGGATATAGCCTACAGCTAGGTTCTACAGATACAACAACAGGGATATAGTCTACAGCTAGGTTCTACAGATACAACAACAGGGATATAACTAGCATTTTATTCCGTGTACTTGGGGGAAATATAGTTAACGAATATATTTACTAGAATATACTTACAATCACAGACTTTCTTTGAAAGTTGATGTTGTTGATGCAGACAACCTGGTGAGTCGTGTGGGGAATAAACATGACATAACAGGTTAACACATTGAGGAATAACGGCGCTACAGTATTATATACTGTGCCAAGTAATAACTTAAGGACAAACGTGTGTGCAAAGATAACTAAGCCAAAGGTAATAGAAAATACTTATAATTTAAAAGGCCGCGGGCTCTCAAATCCCTTGTCCTTCTTCCTGTTCATCTTGACTTCATGCATTGATCCGGTATATGCATTTGATCATGTTCGTGAACTACGGGTTTGACGCGATGGTCGTGTGGACTGGAAAGTTCTAACTGTATCCACAAAAAAAAAATACATCTATTTCCAGTCCTAATAAATCCCAAATGCAATGAGTTCATGCGCAGTGAATGTGGCGAATTAGCTAGTCAGTTGGCTAGTGCTAACGTTAGCCAGTTAGCCAGTTAGCACAACACTTCCAGCCATTCTTCCCCGCCGGCTATCTGTGCAATGCTATCAGTGTCTCAAACACCTTTTCCACATATGCCCACTACCAAAGATTATCATTCAGCTTTGCAAGAATAATTTCGGTTTCAAATTAGCATTTTTGTCAATGTTGAGCTCCAAAAACATTAAACTATATCCTCTCCGTCTGAGCGACAGCTCAAATCTTCTTCTTCTTCATGTTTTGTGATTTTAAAATGGCGGTTGACAACCAAAAGGCGCATTACCGCCACCAGCTGGACTGGAGGGTAAAATCCACACTTTACTCATCGAAGTGTTGTGATTGTTGAGCGGTCGTCACTACGTACCAAATACACAAAGTCGTAAACCCCGCCCATTTCGACAATTTAACTTTTTAATTTATTTTAATTGTATCTTTATTTAACCAGGCAAGTCAGTTAAGAACAAATACTTATTTTCAATGACAGCCTAGGAACAGTTATGCCTTGTTCAAGGGCAGAATGACAGTTTTTTTTAACTTGTCAGCTCGGGAATAGATCTTGCAACCTTTCGGTTACTAGTCCAACGCTCTAATCACTAGGTTACTTGTTTGTAACTTCTTAAAATTAGATTTTAAAACCAACCCTAAACCACACTGCTAACCTTATACCTAACCCTAACCTTAAATTAAGACCAAACATAAATGTTTTGTTTTCATGAATATTAACGATATAGCCATTTTACAAATACAAAAAAAAATCTCTAGCAGAAACCGGTTGTGATTCGGTCAGTGCTATCTTGGTTCCTCGGGACGTTCCTAACCCATTGAATTTGACATTTAAAATGGTTAAGGTAAGGGTTAGGTTAGGACTTGTAGAGCCATTTTCGACTTTAACTTTAAATAGATATGCGAATGGATGGAAATATGGGCTTTTGGATGTCACATCCAGGCCTTTGCTTAACCTCAATGATCATATCACCTCTACATTACCTGACACCCTTAGACCCACTTCAATTTGCTTACCACCCTAATAGATCCATAGACGATGCAATCACCATCACACTGCACACTGCCCTATCCCATCTGGACAAGAGGAATACCTATGTAAGAATGCTGTTCATTGACTGTAGCTCAGCATTCAACACCATAGTACCCTCCAAGCTCATCATTAAACTCGGGGCCCTGGGTCCTAGACATCCTGATGGGCCGCCCCCAGGTGGTGAAGGTAGGAAACAACACCTCCACTTCGCTGATCCTCAACACAGGGGCCCCACAGGGGTGCGTGGTCAACCGCCTCCTGTACTCCCTGTTCACCCATGACTGCATGGCTACGCACGCCTCCAACTCAATCATCAAGTTTGCAATGATAAGACAGCCTACAGCGAGGAGGTGAGGGCCCTCAGAGAGTGGTGCCAGGAAAATAACCTGTCACTAAATGTCAAGAAAACAAAGGAGATGATCGTGGACTTCAGAAAACAGCACCCCCCCATCCACATCGACAGCACCGCAGTGGAGAAGGTGGAAAGCTTCAAGTTCCTTGGTGTACACATCACTGACAACTAAAATATTCCACCAACACAGAGTGTGGTGAAGAAGGCGCAACAGCTCCTCTTCAACCCCAGGAGGCTGAAGAAATTGGGCTTGGCACCTAAGACCCTCACAAACTTTTACAGATGCATAATTGAGAGAATCTTGTCGGGCTGAATTAACGCCTGGTATAGCGACTGCACCGCCCACAACCGCAGGGCTCTCCAGAGGGTGGTGTGGTCTGCCCAATGCATCACCAGGGGCAAACTACCTGCACTCCAGGACACCTACAGCACCCGATGTCACAGGAAGGCCAAAAAGATCATCAAGGGCAACAACCACCCGAGCCACTGCCTGTACACCCGCTATCGTCCAGAAGGCGAGGTCCGTACAGGTGTGTCAAAACTGGGATGGAGAGACTGAAAAACAGCTTCTATCTCAAGGCCTTCAGACTGTTAAATAGCCACCACTAGCCCATTAGAGGCTGCTGGCCTAAATATATACTGTCGACTTGAAATCACTGGCCACTTTAATAATAGAATATTATCACTTTCATAATGTTTACATATTTTCCATTACTCTTCTCATATGTATATACTGTATTCTATTCAACTGTATTTTAGTCTATGCCTCTCCGACATTGCTTGCCCAAATACTTATATATTCTTAATTCCATTCCATTACTTTAGATTTGTGTGTATTGTGTGTATTGTTGTGAAATTGTTATATATTACTGCACTGTTGGAGCTAGAAACACAAGCATTACGCTACACCTGCAATAACATCTGCTAAACATGTGTATGTGACCAATAAAATTTGATTTGACATAAATGTAGTCTTGGACTGACCATATCCAAGTCCAATTTCAAAGTGTACATTCTGTTTGACACTAGGGGGCGCTCCACTCACTCCTCCAGCACATGGTAGGTGTAGGGATTGGACTTGGTAAGGGTCCAATTTCAAGTGTAAGCTATGGATGTTCTGATTGGCCGAGAAGTCTGGGGGGCTTCAAGTCTCATCTTTCATTGCTCTGATTGGCCGAGAAGTCTGGGGGGGCTCCAAGTCTCATCTTTCATTGCTTTGATTGGCCGAGGGTTCTGGGGGGCTCCAAGTCTGATTGCTCTGATTGGCCGAGGGGTCACGGGGCGTGTTCTATGTTGCTTGTGGACTTTATAAGTGCCTCTAAAGCCAACTCTAATATACAGACCCCTTCACTTTTCCCACATTATGTTACATCCTTATTCTAAAATGTATTAAATAGTTTCCCCCCTCAATCTACACACAATACCCCGTAATGACAAAGCAAAAATAGGTTTTTAGATTTATTAAAAATTTAAAACTGATCACATTTACATAAGTATTCAGACCCTTTACTCAGTACTTTGTTGAAGCACCTTTGGCAGAGATTACAGCATCGAGTCTTCTTGGGTGTAACGCTAGAAGTGTTATGAGAGTTTCTCCCATTCTTCTCTGGAGATCCTCTCAAGCTCTGGATGGGGAGCGTTGCTGCACAGCTATTTTCAGGTCTCTCCAGAGATGTTCGATCGGGTTCTGACTGGCCCACTCAGATACTTGTCCAGAAGCCACTCCTGCATTGGAAGGTGAACAGTCGCCCCAGTCTGAGGTCCTGAGCAGGTTTTCATCAAGGATCTCTCTGTACTGTGCTCCGTTCATCTTTGCCTTGATCCCAGTCCCTGCTGCTGAAAAACATCCCCACAGCATGATGCTGCCACCACCATGATTCACTGTAGGGATGGTGACAGGTTTCCTCCAGACATGATGCTTAGCATTCTGGGCAAAGTTCAGTCTTGGTTTCATCAGACCAGAGAATCTTGTTTCTCATGGTCTGCTAGTTTGCCTTTTGGCAAACTCCAAGCGGGCTGTCATGTGCCTTTTACTGAGGAGTGGCTTCCTTCTGGCAACTCTACCATGAACGGCTGATTGGTGGAGTGCTGCAGAGATGGTTGTCTTTCTAAAAGTTTCTCCCATCTCTACAGCTCTGTCAAAGTGACCATCGGGTTCTTGGTCACCTCCACGACCAAGGCCCTTCTCCCCTGATTTCTCAGTTTGGCCAGGCATCCAGCTCTAGGATGAGTCTTGGTGGTTCCAAACGGCTTCCATTTAAGAATGAGGCCACTCTGTTCCTGGAGAGCTTCAATGCTGCAGAAATGTTTTGGTACCCTTCCCCAGATCTGTACATCAACACAATCCTGTCTCAGAGCTCTATTGGCAATTCCTTTGACCGGATGGCTTGGTTTTTGCTCTGACATGCACTATCAACTGTGGGACCTTAGACAGGTGTGTGCCTTTCCAAATCATGTCCAAATCAATTGAACTTGGCACCGGTGGACTCCAATCAAGTTGTAAAAACATCGAGGAACCATAGAAACAGGATGCACCTGAGCTCAATTTCAAGTCTCCTAGCGAAAGGTCTGAATACTTAAAGGTATTTCAGTTCCATTTAATACATTTGATCAAATTGAAACAAAACCTTTACTTTGTCGTTATGGGGTATTGTGTGTAGATAGCTGAGAATTTTTAAAATTTAATCCTAATTTAAAATAAGGTGTAACAAAATGTGAAAAAAAGTCCAGAGGTCTGAATACTTTACAAAAATATAAAACGCAACATATGAAATGTTGGTCCCATGTTTCATGAGCTGAAATAAAAGATCCCAGAAATGTTCCATATGCAGAAAAAGCTTCTCTCTCTCTCTCTCAATTGTGCACACATTTGTTTACATCCCTCTCAGTGAGCATTTCTCCTTTACCAAGATAATCTGACAGGTGTGGCCTTTTGACCAACCTTTGACCCCGGGCCCTTCCAGCAAAAGTATAATTTTTTAATAATATTTAGGAGAATAATTTATGGTGCTTTTTGTTTAGATTTTATCCTAACCTTGTTTCCAACAGCAAAATATTGGGTTGGATAATTTGTGTGTGGTTTTAGAAATTTAAACACATTTTATTTGAAAGCCTTCTTGTCACTGCCCTTCTGCCTCTTGCCACTGGAGGTCCCTAAATGATCAAATTGTGACTGTGGTATTAGGAATAAAGCATAAGATATATAGTATAGGTGGGAGGGAAAAACACAAAGTAGGTCATAATTACAAAAACATTAGATTTTTATTACAACATTTTAACAAATACAACAATACACTGATTCCAAACAACTTTGCTCGTCAAATTAAGATATCCAATCGTCTTCATGTTGCCACTAGTCTTCTTGAATTGAAGACTTTCATTCCGTTTTGCGTGGACAAACGAGCGTATTTGGTAAGAAGAGCTCCAGTTGTTTGCTTTTCTCCACACAAGTCCCTGCATGACAATAAATCGCTGAGGATCAATCGTTGTTAACACAGAGAGCATTCCAGATAAAGCAAGACAGTTGGACCAACACCACCCCGGCTGCCCTCTGACACCACCCCGGCTGCCCTCTGACACCACCCCGGCTGCCCTCTGACACCACCTGGCTGCCCTCCGACACCACCTGGCTGCCCTCCGACACCACCTGGCTGCCCTCCGACACCACCTGGCTGCCCTCCGACACCACCTGGCTGCCCTCCGACACCACCTGGCTGCCCTCCGACACCACCTGGCTGCCCTCCGACACCACCTGGCTGCCCTCCGACACCACCTGGCTGCCCTCCGACACCACCTGGCTGCCCTCCGACACCACCTGGCTGGACACCACCTGGCTGCCCTCCGACACCACCTGGCTGCCCTCCGACACCACCTGGCTGCTGACACCACCCTGCCCTCCGACACCACCTGGCTGCCCTCCGACACCACCTGGCTGCCCTCCGACACCACCTGGCTGCCCTCCGACACCACCTGGCTGACACCACCTGGCTGCCCTCCGACACCACCTGGCTGCCCTCCGACACCACCTGGCTGCCCTCCGACACCACCTGGCTGCCCTCCGACACCACCCTGCCCTCCGACACCACCTGGCTGCCCTCCGACACCACCTGGCTGCCCTCCGACACCACCTGGCTGCCCTCCGACACCACCCGGCTGCCTCTGACACCACCTGGCTGCCTCTGACACCACCCGGCTGCCTCTGACACACCACAAACATCTGGCACACCACAAACATCTGGCACACCACAAACATCTGGCACACAAGCCTAAATCTCTAAAAGTCATTATGGTACAGCACAGAGACAACAGTCATTCTGATGCTCAGTTTTACTCACTGTATGTAAGGGGTGATGTCCTCCTCGGTCCACTTCTCTCTCATGGTGAAGAGATGGGTGAATCTCTCCAGTGTGTCCTCGGGAAGGTCTTCCACTCTCAGCAGAGATATGGTCTCTGGTTTGGAGCTGCGGTCCACAAGGGCTAGACTCTATAGAAACCCATAACCATCTGGATAATCCTGTAATCATGTCTGCCAACAACCATCACGTCTTTAAAAATGTGTAATTACCATATTTCTAAGGCTAAAATAAAACCTGCTGTAATGCCTACAAACGTAAACATCCATGATGAGATATTTTGCTGTAGAATCTGGGAATAGTCCACATGTAAAAAACCAGTGTTGGTTAAAGACATGCTCTGGAACTTTGACTAGTAAGTATTTTTTCAACCTCCCGAGTTGGGCTGGATGTGTCCATGTGTAGTTCATACATGCATAATCTGTGTGCAGAAAAACATCCTAACCTCAAACTGGCCACGAAATCCCTCATTTTAAAGCAACTGTTTTCTGGATGCTATGCGGCGCCATTTTCACTACATTTTCTGGACCAGGTTCAAGCTGGAAAACTCCCCCCTCCCTCTGTGAGCTGCCAGTCTGGCCCCCATCCTCACCTTCAGCTGGTCCAGTCTAGTGCCCATGCCCTCTGGGACACTTTGCTGCCACACCTCCTGGAACTCTGCCAGGTTGAACTTCGCTGCGTTCTGCAGCAGCATCTGAGCTGTGGCTCTGCACACCTTGTCCTCGTTCAGCGCAAAGAACACCTCACCTGAAAAATTATGACATTTTCATTTCTGTTTAATATCAATGAAATAGCTGTGAAGAGCCAAAATAGTGCACGAGGGAAGAGGTAGTTGGCTGTGTGTCACTCTACAGCCCACCAAAGCATGAGGGAAGAGGTAGTTGGCTGTGTGTCCCTCTACAGCACACCAAAGCATGAGGGAAGAGGTAGTTGGCTGTGTGTCGCTCTACAGCACACCAAAGCATGAGGGAAGAGGTAGTTGGCTGTGTGTCGCTCTACAGCACACCAAAGCATGAGGGAAGAGGTAGTTGGCTGTGTGTCACTCTACAGCACACCAAAGCATTAAAAACATACAGTACTTTCTGACTTACCGTTGTCCATGTAGCACCTTCCATAACAGTTCAAGCTATGCTCTATCATCTCCCTGGGCAGGAGAAGGGGATGAGTATTAAACAAATACATGTATTCCCTAGCCCACACACACACACACACGCACACTTTTTAATGTTGTCATGACAATTACATGCAACAGAGAGCTTCCGCACACTTCGGTTCAATGCACATTTTAAAGACATTGGTTGTCCTGAGCCTTTAGTCAAATGTGGCCTTTGACAGAGCTGACAACATGATGACTAAGTATTACATCAAACTACTCTCCACTTTATCATTTTATTTAACTAGGCAAGTCAGTTAACAATAAATTCTTATTTAAAATGACGGCCTACACCGGCCAAACCGGGACGACACGGGGCCAATTGTGCGCCGCCCTGGGGGACAGCCGTAACGTTGCCTAACTGCACCTACTGTGGCTCTAGACGTCCTAACTCCTCCAGACTGACACGTAGAGGGACTTTACTGAAGGACCAGGACTCAGAGTCCACCAGCTGAGTGATGTGGCCCAGTAGCTTCATCTCATAGTCAAAATCCAACAGCCTCCAGTAGCCTAGAATACACAAGAGGGGAACATGTGAAAAGAGCACAGGACAAACACCTCCTCATACATGTGGACACACCAAGGCCAGCATGTATATAGACACAAACCACATACAGTAGATCACATATCTAAATGGAAAAACTGTGAGAAAATTAACATTTGGAAGATTTGAGAATTATTCTTACCGTTGACATCACAGGCATGAATAGTCTGTAGTTGGGCCTCCAGTTCCTCCTCACTTGCTTGGATTCTTTCAAGCAGGTCTCCCCTAGTGTACTGCCAAAAGGAAACGTTTTATCAAGCAGGTTTCCCCTAGTGTACTGCCAAAAGGAAACGTTTTATCAAGCAGGTTTCCCCTAGTGTACTGCCAAAAGGAAACGTTTTATCAAGCAGGTCTCCCCTAGTGTACTGCCAAAAGGAAACGTTTTATCAAGCAGGTCTCCCCTAGTGTACTGCCAAAAGGAAACGTTTTATCAAGCAGGTCTCCCCTAGTGTACTGCCAAAAGGAAACGTTTTATCAAGCAGGTCTCCCCTAGTGTACTGCCAAAAGGAAACGTTTTATCAAGCAGGTCTCCCATAGTGTACTGCCAAAAGGAAACAGTTTATCAAGCAGGTCTCCCATAGTGTACTGCCAAAAGGAAACGTTTATCAAGCAGGTCTCCCATAGTGTACTGCCAAAAGGAAACGTTTATCAAGCAGGTCTCCCATAGTGTACATTTGAGTCATTTAGCAGACTCTTATCCAGAGCGACTTACAGTACTGAGTGCATAAATTGCCATACTTTTTTTGGTACTGGTCTCTCGTGGGAATCGAACCCACAACTCTGGCGTTGCAAGGTCCATGTTCTACCAACTGAGCCACACGGGACCACCAAAATGAAAGGTTTTAAAAACAGAGAACGGTAGCGTAGAGGAAGTAATTTACTCCGTGTACAATAGAGATGATGTTCTAGCGTGTACTGGCCTTTCCTACGTGTCTTTTCTTAGCGGCACCAACTTCGCTGATAGTTGCTTTATTGAGGAAAAGTTGTACCGACTATGAATGTGACAGTCCTACCTTAAGATGAATGGACTGTAAGTCTCTCTGGATATAATCTAGTAGGGTTAATAAGTACCTTCCCCTCCGTGACATCTTCCTGCCCACTGATACCTGGGCCCTCGTACGGATTCTCCATCAGAAGTCTCTTCAGCTTCTTTAGTTTGGGATGGCGCTTTCTCAACTCCCAGTAACTGTTAGAAAAGCCCCAAATCTGTTGGGAAAAGGGTCATTTCTTAGGTCCTGAATACATTTCAGCATATTATTTCACACTGCAACTTTCTGTAGGTACTGGAGAGCATTATTGGTGTGTAACATTTGGGGAAAGTCGTACAGGATTGATAACATTGAATGATGTGGGTCAGGTATTCCCAAACTGGGGTAACGAGCGTACACCCCCCCCCACTAGATGGTTTAGATGACTAGGCTTCCCATCATGTCTGTTACAGCTGGATGAGTCAACAGACGTGATGGGCCTGGCACAGCTCCTGGTATATGTCTGTTACAGCTGGTTGAGTCAACAGACATGGCGGGCCTGGCACAGCTCCTGGTATATGTCTGTTACAGCTGGATGAGTCAACAGACGTGATGGGCCTGGCACAGCTCCTGGTATATGTCTGTTACAGCTGGATGAGTCAACAGACGTGATGGGCCTGGCACAGCTCCTGGTATATGTCTGTTACAGCTGGATGAGTCAACAGACGTGGCGGGCCTGGCACAGCTCCTGGTACATGTCTGTTACAGCTGGATGAGTCAACAGATGTGGCGGGCCTGGCACAGCTCCTGGTATATGTCTGTTACAGCTGGATGAGTCAACAGACGTGGCCTGGCACAGCTCCTGGTATATGTCTGTTACAGCTGGATGAGTCAACAGACGTGGCCTGGCACAGCTCCTGGTATATGTCTGTTACGTTTATGGGGGGGTCAATTAAGGAAGACATCCTCTTCTGGAAACCATTGGAAACCAGGACAACAGGAGAGGATATTTTTAAAGTACTGGACAGCTTTGTGACATCAAATGGACTTTGGTGGTCAAGATGTGTTGGTATCTGTACTGTTGGCGCAAAAGCCATGACAGGGAGACATAGTGGAGTGGTAACGTGTGTTCAAGCAGTTGCTCCCGACCCCACTTGGGTCCACTGCAGCATCCACCGAGAGGCTCTTGGGTCCACTGCAGCATCCACCGAGAGGCTCTTGGGTCCACTGCAGCATCCACCGAGAGGCTCTTGGGTCCACTGCAGCATCCACCGAGAGGCTCTTGGGTCCACTGCAGCATCCACCGAGAGGCTCTTGGGTTCACTGCAGCATCCACCGAGAGGCTCTTGGGTCCACTGCAGCATCCACCGAGAGGCTCTTGCTGCCAAGGGAATGCCTGACAGCTTGAAAGACGTTTTGGACTCTACAGTGAAAATGGTTAACTTGGTTAAAGCAAGGCCCCTGAACTCTCATGTATTTTCTGCATTATGCAATGATATGGGCAGCGACCATGTAACATGTTTACAACATACAGAAGTGCGCTGGTTATGAAGGGGCAAAGTATTGGCATGTTTCTTTGAATTGAGAGAAGAACTTAAAGTTCTTTACTGACCAAAATGTTCACTTGTCTGACCGCTTGCATGAGGATGACTTTCTCACACGACTGGTCTATCTGGGTGATGTTTCTTCTCGCCTGAATGATCTGAATGTAGGACTACAGGGACTCTCTGCAACTATATTCAAAGTGCGGGACAAAATTGAGGCTATGATTAAGAAGTTGGAACAAGGACAACACACAGGTCTTTCCATCATTGTATGATTTTTTGTGTGCAAATTAACTCAAGTTTACGGACAAGGTCAAATGTGCGAGCTGGGTGCGCAATTACACAGGTACTTTCCCGAAACAAACTGTATTCGTTATCCCTTTCATGCCCTGCTGCCAGTCCACTTACCGATATCTGAACAAGAGAGCCTCAGAAATTGCAACAAGCGGTTCTGTGAATAAATTCTATTTAAAATCAGAAGCCACAGCCATATTTCTGGATTGGGCTGCACTCAGTATCCTGCCTGGGCAAATCGCACTGTTAAGACACTGATGCCCTTTGCAACCACATACCTATGTGGGAGTGGATTCACAGCCCTCACTAGCAGGACAACTAAATACAGGCACAGACTGTGGAGAAGGATTTAAGACTGAGACTCTCTGCAACCACGTACCTATGTGAGAGTGGAGTCTCGGCCCTCACTAGCAGGACAACTAAATACAGGCACAGACTGTGCCCTCACTAGCAGGACAACTAAATACAGGCAAACTGTGGAGAAGGATTTAAGACTGAGGCTCTCTGCAACCACGTACCTATGTGAGAGTGGAGTCTCGGCCCTCACTAGCAGGACAACTAAATACAGGCACAGACTGTGGAGAAGGATTTAAGACTGAGGCTCTCTGCAACCACGTACCTATGTGAGAGTGGAGTCTCGGCCCTCACTAGCAGGACAACTAAATACAGGCACAGACTGTGGAGAAGGATTTAAGACTGAGACTCTCTCCAATACAACCCAACATGTCAGAGTTATGTGCATCCTGTCAAGCAGACCCTTCTCATTAACCTGTGGTGAGTTATTCACCATTTACGATAAACAAATAAGGTTTTATATGTAAGATGGTTAAATAAAGAGAAAAATGATTGATTATTATTATTATTTGTGCCCTGGTCCTATAAGAGCTCTTTGTCACTTCCAACAAGCCGGGTTGTGACAAACTCACTCATTCTTGTTTAATAAATGTATCGTATAGTGTGTGTGGCAGGCTTACAATGATGGCAACAACATTGTTGTCATGACAACATTTGAGAGTGCGCTGCCCCTGGTGCTTAGAGGGGGTACAGCTAGAGATTGAACGTTTGAAGGGGTACGGGACTATAAAAAGTTTGGGAACCACTAATGTAGGTGAACACAGTGCATTAGAAATAACATTTCATACATCACAATGACCTCACTGTGTTAGAATGTCTATAGCCATTTAGTGTGTCAGCATGTTAACGTAATATCTACTGTACAGACATTCAATAACAGATCAGTGATTTTCAAAATGGCTGTCACACAAGACACATTCATTGTGTTCAGATAGTTGATAAGACTCCTCCTACCTGTGCATGGACCAGCTGAGAGCTGGTCTGGTTGTCAGTAGTCAGCTGATCTGGAGTCACGCAGCCAGGCACTAACAGCAGGAGGTTTGAGGTGTCGGCTATCTTCAGGTCATAAGTCTTGTCTTCACTACACAGGACAGCTCTCTCATCCTGGTCTCCTCTGATAACCAGGCTGTAGGTAGAGAACAAGGATAAAGGAGAAAGATTGTGGAGATCGTTGACGTGTAGAGAGACTCAACGTTAAAACAGTCTCTCTACTCGTTAATGTTAAACAGACTGTTTTTAGTGGCAACAGCTGGATGAGTTGTTTTCACCAGGGCTGGACAACCCTTCTCCTATAGAGGTAGTAGGTGGGTAGCCCTGGACCATCACACTCAGTTCCATTACATCACACATAAGAGTCATTGGATGAAGGGGTATTCTGAAGGAGGAGTTTAAATAAGAGACATGAAGCTCTGTCTATATATTAACCCACATCTCTTGCGGTACGTTTTTTGTGGAATTATTTTTTAAATGTGATATGAAAAGTAGAGTGATTTATGTTTCTATAACTGTACTGCAAGTGTGAATCGATTCACGTTAAGTTTGAGTATTTGGCCGTTTTTGGCTTCCAGCGCCAATTTGCCCTTTAAACAGAACATGTAAGGTCCTTGGACTAACGGAGTAACGGTAGACTGCTTAAACCTGCATCAGGTGTGTTTCAGTCCAACACACCTGATTCAGTTTATCAAGGTCCTGATGGGGAAGATCAATCATAGAATCAGGTGTGTTGGAGCAAATGCCTGCAGACATCCGGTAACAGTCCAGGTGGGTTGGCAACGCGTGAACCCAGAACAAAATCTCCCGTAAACCAACCAGTCACCTGCGAATGTTTAGGAGAAACAACCCACCGCCACATTTCTATTAACGTAACCAGCTACGTCTATTAACGTAACTGTGTTTAATCTCTTAACTGTGTATTTATGTTGAATTAGCTACATTGTAACCTATGCAGATACTTTACCTCTTTCCTGCTTCTATGTGTTTACAGAGCGTGTCATCCAGTTCCATCAGGCAGTAGTCTCCGGACGAGACGCTTTCTCCAAAAGTCAAACAGTGAATTGTGTTCTGCAAATCATTCTCTTTTAGTTTGGCGATTTGTATGGTCGCCTGCACCTCTTCTAATGTTCTCGACATCTGGTTATAATATATGAGCTAAATTTAATGAGAAATTTCCTATTTTGTAGTGCACTCCAACTAAAATGTGATTCTCGCAAGATTAACTTTCCCGCAATATATACCGGAAGTACAAAGGCATATTTGATTGACGGTGGCATAGGCCAATGAAAGTGTCGAATTCGTCACGTTGTCCCTCCTACAGTACAGTCGATTTATGTCCCCGCAGCACGCCGAGTTCACCCGACGTGGGTTCACGGTGCTGAAATCTACCACTGGAAATGATCAGATAGAGCCAAACCTTCATCTACGGTCACTGAACCTAACCATAGCGCCAAAGGCGATGCGCTTGATTTAGCTCGCTTAGCACACCGAGTGAGTGAAGTTTGTTGGTTTGAGACTAGTCCATTTATCCGATTCTGTAACATTTGCATATATCGCGCCTTCTTGGTTTACTTCCACAAGTGCCCACTTACTTGTCTTGAGCGTTGCCAATTTAGCAACTTTGTCGCTATATTAAGCGAGTTTTCAGACCCCTCCAGCGACTTTTTTATTGGTAAAAGATTCTAGCGACAAAATTCTGATTTTCTTTTTCAGGCTGCCTTTGGGGTTGACACAGAGGGTGTCTATGATTTTGATAGCATTTAGAGACTTTTCCCACTCAATTCTGCCGCTAACAACAGTGGGTGAAGGTGCAGGCTACTTGTGCAACATTAGTCACATCAACGACGCACTCACATGCCGCGTTCACGTACTAGTTGAAACGAGGAAACTGACATTTCCTGGTTGCACGCGTGTATAACTTCAACCTATTAGGAAGTCGGACATTTCAGAGTTTCTTAGTTCCAACTAGCACTTGAACGCGGCAATAATCAGAGAGGTGCGGCGGAAGAGGGCGAAAACGCGACGTGGGGACCGCATCAAGGCAAATTCGTGATGTGACGCCGTCGCGGAAACGTAATCTAGCGTCTTCTAGCGACAAATCAAGGAGCCAATAGCTGTAATCACTGAAAACCATTCGGCAACACTGCACGGTGTCAACGTGCTTTTCATGGTAGGATCGCGTAGTAAACAGAGGCAGAGGTCCGAGTGGAGCTCATTACTACTGAAGAAATCTATGCACATTTCACAAGGAATCGCTGTTCGTTGAATGAAGCTTTACGGACGAGAAAATAATATGCATACGTTTTTAGATGGTTAGCGGACCAGTTTAATTTTTAGAATACAAAAGAAGTTTAACATCAAGCTAGTGTCCCCTCTTGCATAGCTATAGATAGTGTTTGTCCATTTTTCACTGTGTGAAACGTGTTTTTTCCAATGCATTTCTCAGATTATGCTGCTGGTTTACAAATCTAGGACAACGTGATCTCGAGGAACAATAAATCAGCTATTTTTTATCCATGGTGTTTGCAAGGTAAATTATTTGAAAAAATGTTATGCATTTAAATGTGCACGTAATGATCAAATACTACAGCACGTGTGTCAGAGATGGACCACAGCAGGGGTGTTTTACCTGTGATCATGGAGGATATGATTGCACTGTGAGCTAACGTTATCTAAACTATCCTGGTTACTTCAATAGATTGTGCTGTTGATATTCTGCAATTTTTGGGGATATACGAATGACTGGTTACGTCAGTTATGACACTAATACAGTATAGCTACAGTCATTCGGACAGAATACAGGGGAGCTATTCAGACGGCTTGTCAATGACATAAGGATAGGCAGCTATGTATGGTGTACTGTACAGTGGAGCTATTCCGACGGCTTGTCAATGACATAAGGATAGGCAGCTATGTATGGTGTACTGTAGCTCGTTTTCACAGGCTATGACGCCTTTGGCTTGTGTACAGTATTTACAGTGCCAGTAATATTTCCGGTGTTTTAACAGTTGTAAAGAGATGGATGGTATCGGGAACACCATGCAGAAGAAGGCTGCGGAGCTCGAGCGCATGGCCGAGGTTCTCGTCACCGGAGAGCAGTTGAGGTAGGAGTGGCTGGCTCGAGCTGAGAGCTCTGTATGATCCTGTTCAAACTGTGTTGCGGCTTTTCAAACAAAGGCGTGAATTGTACCCATTCAAACCAACGCACAAATACAATACATTTTCTGCAATGCCAATGTGTATTGCGTTGTACTGGCCTAGTGCACGCACACAATATGGTTATTTCAAGTCTCAATGGTTGGTTTTTTTTGCATTGTGTAACTGAAAGCCATGCATTCATTCATTCATTGTGGTGTCAATCCGAAGAACACTGCTGCTTGTTTTAGTGGAAGAGAAGTAACACATGCTATTTGTGGAACAGAACACACACCCTTGGCCCATATTAGGGGTGCCATAAAAAAAGCATGATTGAACTAGTGAGATAGCAGGAAGGGACAGCAGTGAGTGTCAACATCAGTGAAATTACTCTTTATAATTGGCATTGAAA
Organism: Oncorhynchus tshawytscha; assembly: GCF_018296145.1. Classification (NCBI taxonomy): domain Eukaryota; kingdom Metazoa; phylum Chordata; class Actinopteri; order Salmoniformes; family Salmonidae; genus Oncorhynchus; species Oncorhynchus tshawytscha. Next base: position 308,168 of record NW_024609735.1, read on the forward strand.
CGTTTTAACGCCTGTCAGGATGTGTGTGTGTGTGTGTGTGTGTGTGTGTGTGTGTGTGTGTGTGTGTGTGGGGGGGTGTCGCTGTGTGTGGTGTGGGGGGGTTGCTGTGTGTGTGGGTTGCTGTGTGTGTGGTGTGGGGGGTTGCTGTGTGTGGGGTTGTGTGTGTGTGTGTGTGTGGGGGGTTGCTGTGTGTGGGGGGTGTGTGTGTGTGGGGGGTTGCTGTGTGTGTGTGTGTGTGTGGGGGGTTGCTGTGTGTGTGTGTGTGTGTGGGGGTTGCTGTGTGTGTGGGGGGTTGTGTGTGTGTGTGGGGGGGTTGCTGTGTGTGTGGTGGGGTTGCTGTGTGTGTGGGGGTTGCTGTGTGTGTGTGGGGGGTTGTGTGTGTGTGTGTGTGTGGGGGGGTTGTGTGTGTGTGGGGGGGGCTGTGTGTGTGTGGGGGGGGGTGTGTTGTTGCTGTGTGTGTGTGTGTGTGTGTGGGGGGTTGCTGTGTGTGTGGGGGTTGCTGTGTGTGTGTGGGGGGGCTGTGTGTGCTGTGCTGTGTGTGGGGGTTGCTGTGTGTGTGGGGGGGGTTGCTGTGTGTGCTGTGTGTGTGTGGGGGGTTGCTGTGTGGGGGTGGGGGGGTTGCTGTGTGTGTGTGTGTGTGTGGGGGTTGCTGTGTGTGTGGGGGTTGCTGTGTGTGTGGGGGGGGGTTGCTGTGTGGGGGGGTTGCTGTGTGCTGTGTGTGGGGGTTGCTGTGTGTGTTGGGGTGTTGCTGTGTGTGTGTGGGGGGTTGCTGTGTGTGGGGGTTGTTGTGTGTGTGGGGGGTTGCTGTGTGTGTGTGTGTGTTGCTGTGTGTGTGGGGGTTGCTGTGTGGGGTTGCTGTGTGTGTGGGGGGTTGTGTGTGGGGTGTGTGTGTGGGGGGTTGCTGTGTGTGTGTGGGTTGCTGTGTGTGTGTGTGTGTGGGGGGTTGCTGTGTGTGTGTGGGGGGTTGTTGCTGTGTGTGTGTGTGTGTGGGGGTTGCTGTGTGTGTGTGTGTGGGGGGTTGCTGTGTTGCTGTGGTGTGTGTGTGGGGGGTTGCTGTGTGTGTGTGGGGGTGGGTTGCTGTGTGTGGGGGGTTGCTGTGGGTGTGGGGGGTTGCTGTGTGTGTGTGGGGGGTGTGTGGGGTTGCTGTGTGTGTGTGTGTGGGGGGGTTGTGTGTGTGTGGGGGGTTGCTGTGTGTGTGGGGGGTTGCTGTGGGGGGTTGTGTGTGTGTGGGGGGTTGCTGTGTGTGTGTGTGTGTGGGGGGTTGCTGTGTGTGTGTGGGGGGTTGCTGTGTGTGGGGGGGTTGCTGTGTGGGGGGGGGGTTGCTGTGTGTGTGGGGGGGGTTGCTGTGTGTGTGGGGGGTTGTGTGTGTGTGTGGGGGTTTGCTGTGTGTGGGGGGTTTGCTGTGTGTGTGGGGGGTTGCTGTGTGTGTGTGGGGGGGGTGTGTTGCTGTGTGTGTGGGGGTTGCTGTGTGTGGGGGGGTTGCTGTGTGTGTGGGGGGTTGCTGTGTGTGTGTGGGGGTTGTGTGTGTGTGTGTGGGGGGTTGTGTGTGTGTGGGGGGGTTGCTGTGTGTGTGGGGGTGCTGTGTGTGGGGGGGTTGTGTGTGTGTGGGGGGGTTGCTGTGTGTGTGGGGGGGGGGTGTGTGTGTGTGGGGTGTGTGTGTGTGGGGGGTTGCTGTGTGGGGGGTTGCTGTGTGTGTGTGGGGGGGGGGGTGTGTGTGTGTGGGGGGTTGTGTGTGGGGGGTTGCTGTGTGTGTGTGTGTGTGTGGGGGGTTGCTGTGTGTGTGTGTGTGTGTGTGTGTGTGTGTGTGGGGGGTTGCTGTGTGTGTGTGTGTGTGTGTGGGGGGTGTGGTGGGGGTGCTGTGTGTGTGTGGGGGTTGCTGTGTGTGGGGGTTGCTGTGTGTGTGTGTGGGGGGTTGTGTGGGGGGTGTGTGTGTGTGTGTGTGTGTGTGTGTGGGGGGGGTTGCTGTGTGTGTGTGTGTGGTGTGGGGTTGCTGTGTGTGTGTGGGGGGGGTTGCTGTGTGTGTGTGGGGGGTTGCTGTGTGTGTGGGGGGGGTTGCTGTGTGTGTGGGGGTTGTGTGTGTGGGGGGTTGCTGTGTGTGTGTGCTGTGGGGGGTTGCTGTGTGTGTGTGTGGGGGGTTGCTGTGTGTGTGTGGGGGGTTGCTGTGTGTGTGTGTGTGGGGGTTGCTGTGTGTGTGTGTGTGTGGGGGTTGCTGTGTGTGTGTGTGTGGGGGGTTGCTGTGTGTGTGTGTGGGGGGTTGCTGTGTGTGTGTGTGTGTGGGGGGTTGCTGTGTGTGTGTGTGTGGGGGGTTGCTGTGTGTGTGGGGGGTTGTGTGTGTGGGGGGTTGCTGTGTGTGTGTGTGGGGGGTTGCTGTGTGGGGGGTGTGTGTGTGGGGGGGTTGCTGTGTGTGTGGGGGGGTTGTGTGTGTGTGTGTGCTGTGTGTGTGTGTGGGGGGTTGTTGTGTGTGTGTGTGTGTGTGGGGGGTTGCTGTGTGTGTGTGTGTGTGTGTGGGGGGTTGCTGTGTGTGTGTGTGTGGGGGGGTTGTGTGTGTGTGTGTGTGGTGGGGGTTGCTGTGTGTGTGTGGGTGTGTGTGGGGGGTTGCTGTGTGTGTGTGGGGGGTTGCTGTGTGTGGGGGGGGGGTTGCTGTGTGTGTTGTGTGTGTGTGGGGGGTTGTGTGTGTGGGGGGTTGCTGTGTGTGTGGGGGTTGCTGTGTGTTGCTGTGTGGGGGGGGTTGCTGTGTGTGTGGGGGGGGTTGCTGTGTGTGTGGGGGGTTGTGTGTGTGTGTGTGTGCTGTGGGGGGTTGCTGTGTGTGTGTGGTGTGGTGTTGCTGTGTGTGTGTGGGGGGTTGCTGTGTGTGGGGGGTTGCTGTGTGTGTGTGGGGGGTTGCTGTGTGTGTGTGTGTGGGGGGTTGCTGTGTGTGTGTGCTGTGTGTGGGGGCTGTGTGTGTGTGTGTGGGGGGTTTGCTGTGTGTGTGTGGGGGGGGTTTGCTGTGTGTGGGGGGGGTTGCTGTTGTGTGTGTGGGGGGTTGCTTGCTGTGTGTGTGGGGGTTGCTGTGTGTGTGTGTGGGGGTTGCTGTGTGTGTGGGGGGTTGCTGTGTGTGTGTGGGGGGTTGCTGTGTGTGTGTGTGGGGTTGCTGTGGGGGGGGGGGCTGTGTGTGTGTGGGGGGTTGCTGTGTGTGTGCTGTGTGTGTGGGGGGTGTGTGTGGGGGTTGCTGTGTGTGTGTGGGGTGCTGTGTGGGGGTTTGTTGTGTGTGTGTGGGGGTTTGCTGTGTGTGTGTGGGGGGTTGTGTGTGTGTGTGTGTGTGTGGGGGGTTGCTGTGTGTGTGTGTGTGTGGGGGGTTGCTGTGTGTTTGTTTACAGATCTTTATCATCATCATGGTCAAATCATATAGGTCAGTCAATAAACTCAATGTCAGTGTTCCCTATCAGTGGTTCATCTTTGACCCTCTCTAAAGGGTTTTTAACTAGGGCTGTGATAATATCAGTATCACATTTATCTTTCTATGGCAAAAATGAAAACAGGAAGCAGACCAAACTCTTTTTGTCCTTTTTAAAAAACCTGTTGTGTGTAAAATATTGTGTGCTGTAACTTTGAAAATAAATACACGTGTCTCTGAATGACAACATAATGTTTTCCTAAAGAAGTTAAATCTGCTTTATCTGGAACACAATGCCACGATACTAACGAGTATTCTCCCTGGCCCTACTTTTAACCTGCTGCAGCATGGCACAGTACTAGTCTGGTCTCCCTGGCCCTACTTTTAACCTACCACAGTACTAGTCTGGTCTAGTTGGCCCTACTTTTAACCTACCACAGTACTAGTCTGGTCTAGTTGGCCCTACTTTTAACCTACCACAGTACTAGTCTGGTCTAGTTGGCCCTACTTTTAACCTACCACAGTACTAGTCTGGTCTAGTTGGCCCTACTTTTAACCTACCACAGTACTAGTCTGGTCTAGTTGGCCCTACTCTTAACCTACCACAGTACTAGTCTGGTCTAGTTGGCCCTACTCTTAACCTACCACAGTACTAGTCTGGTCTAGTTGGCATGTTTTTCTCCCAACAAACTAATGACCTCATGCTTAATGTAACTAAGAACAGGAAGACTTGTGTCTCTAAATCATATCATTGACTAGAGGTCATCTGGGGATAGGCTATGTCTGCCTCCCAAATGGCCCCCTGTTGCCTTTCTAGTGTAGGGGAATACGGTGCCCTGTCTTAGACATGCCGACACAGATGTTGCTGGCCACTGGCTACCACTAGCTGGGATAATGGGTCACAGCTGAACATAGTGCACCTGCCTCCCTTTGGCCCAGTTGAACAAGAGTACAAGACATGCTGTTGTGCTGAAGATTAGCTCGTAGCTAATCGGCAGGTAGCCTAGTGGTCAGTGTGTTGGGCCAGTAACCGAAAACCGGTTGCTAGATCGAATCCCCGAGTTGACAAGGTAAAAAGCTGTCGTTCTGCCCCTGAACAAGTTAACCCACTGTTCCCCTGAACAAGTTAACCCACTGTTCCCCTGAACAAGTTAACCCACTGTTCCCTGGTAGGCCATCATTGTAAATGAGACTCTGTTCTTAACTGAATTGCCTAGTTAAATAAATACAAACCTAAACATTATAACGGGACATACGCTTCCTTGGATTCTGTAGTGTTAGAATGGTATTTTTGTCCCCTGGCTTTATAATTCTAGTGAGGAAACCAAGCCGTGTGGATTCATGGCAGGTTGCCCTGTGGGTTTAGGTTACTCTCTACATAGTGCACTACTTTGACGAGAGCCCTATAGGGCCTCGAGGCTCGGACTGAGCTGCCAAATCGAATCCAGGAGACATTAGACAGTAGTAGATTCTACAGAGACCTCTAATCCAGGACACGCTAGACAGTAGTAGATTCTACAGAGACCTCTAATCCAGGAGACAGTAGTAGATTCTACAGAGACCTCTAATCCAGGAGACGCTAGACAGTAGTAGATTCTACAGAGACTTCTAATCCAGTTGACGCTAGACAGTAGTAGATTCTACAGAGACCTGTAATCCAGGAGACTCTAGACAGTAGTAGATTCTACAGAGACCTCTAATCCAGGAGACGCTAGACAGTAGTAGATTCTACAGAGTCCTCTAATCCAGGAGACGCTAGACAGTAGTAGATTCTACAGAGACCTCTAATCCAGGAGACGCTAGACAGTAGTAGATTCTACAGAGACCTCTAATCCAGGAGACGCTAGACAGTAGTAGATTCTAGAGAGACCTCTAATCCAGGAGACGCTAGACAGTAGTAGATTCTAGAGATCTCTAATCCAGGAGACAGTAGTAGATTTTACAGAGACCTCTAATCCAGGAGACAGTAGTAGATTTTACAGAGACCTCTAATCCAGGAGACAGTAGTAGATTCTACAGAGACCTCTAATCCAGGAGACGCTAGACAGTAGTAGATTCTACAGAGACCTCTAATCCAGGAGACGCTAGACAGTAGTAGATTCTACAGAGACTTCTGATCCAGTTGACGCTAGACAGTAGTAGATTCTACAGAGACCTGTAATCCAGGAGACTCTAGACAGTAGTAGATTCTACAGAGACCTCTAATCCAGGAGACGCTAGACAGTAGTAGATTCTACAGAGACCTCTAATCCAGGAGACGCTAGACAGTAGTAGATTCTACAGAGACCTCTAATCCAGGAGACAGTAGTAGATTCTACAGAGACCTCTAATCCAGGAGACAGTAGTAGATTCTACAGAGACCTCTAATCCAGGAGACAGTAGTAGATTCTACAGAGACCTCTAATCCAGGAGACAGTAGTAGATTCTACAGAGACCTCTAATCCAGGAGACAGTAGTAGATTCTACAGAGACCTCTAATCCAGGAGACAGTAGTAGATTCTACAGAGACCTCTAATCCAGGAGACAGTAGTAGATTCTACAGAGACCTCTAATCCAGGAGACAGTAGTAGATTCTACAGAGACCTCTAATCCAGGAGACGCTAGACAGTAGTAGATTCTACAGAGACCTCTAATCCAGGAGACAGTAGTAGATTCTACAGAGACCTCTAATCCAGGACACGCTAGACAGTAGTAGATTCTACAGAGACCTCTAATCCAGGACACGCTAGACAGTAGTAGATTCTACAGAGACCTCTAATCCAGGAGACAGTAGTAGATTCTACAGAGACCTCTAATCCAGGACACGCTAGACAGTAGTAGATTCTACAGAGACCTCTAATCCAGGAGACACTGCTGTCTTTTGTCATCTTCGTACTGAAAGAGGAGCCAGAATACACAAGGAACCCAGAGTGTGTAAAGAGTTCTTGTTCTATCCTGTCTGTCTGCTGAGGCCTGGGACATTTATTCAACTGTGCATTTAATGACCTGGACAGACACTCCAAATCACTCAGACCTGACTGATTTATATGACGTGCACCACCTACATAACAGCCCCTTATACATACTGAGGTATCAGTTTAAAAAACGGTTAATTGTTCATTTTTTGACTGTTTCAGTTAATTTTTAATGAGGACACCTGTCAAATTTTATTTGAAGTGCACCACCTACATAAGAACTTCTAAATCTCTTCATCCATCCTCCTCAGACCTGTCTACTTTATCCCTCTGTCCATCCTCCTCAGACCTGTCTACTTTAGGGCATACAAACCGTATGCAGTCAAACGTTTGAAAACACCTACTCATTCAAGGGTTTTTTATTTTCACTATTTTCAAGACATCAAAACTATGAAATAACACGCATGAAATTGTGTAGTAACGAAAAAAAGTGTTTTATATTCTAGATTCTTCAAAGTAGACACCCTTTGCCTTCATGACATCTTTGCACACTCTTGGCATTCTCTCAACCAGCTTCACCTGGAATGCTTTTCCAACAGTCTTGAAGAAGTTCCCACAAATGCTGAGCACTTTGTTGGCTGCTTTTCCTTCACGCTGCGGTCCAACTCATCCCAAACCATCTCAATATGGGTTGGGGTCAGGTGATTGTGGAGGCCAGGTCATCTGATGCAGCACTCCATCACTATCTTTCTTGGTCAAATAGCCCTTACACAGCCTGGAGGTGTGTGTTGGATCGTTGTCCTATCGAAAAAAACTAATGATAGTCCCACTAAGCCCAAACCAGATGGCGGATGGCGTATCGCTGCAGAATGCTGTGGTAGCCATGCTGGTTAAGTGTGTCTTAAGTTCTAAATAAATCAGACAGTGTCACCAGGAAAGCACCATCACACCATAACACCTCCTCCTCCATGCTTTACGGTGGGAAATACACATGTGGAGATCATCTGTTCACCCACACCATCACACCTCCTCCTCCATGCTTTACGGTGTGAAATACACATGCAGAGATCATCCGTTCACCTACTCTGCGTCTCATAATGACACAGTGGTTGGATCCAAAACTCTCAATTTTGGACTCATCAGACCAAAAGACAGATTTCCACCGGTCTAATGTCCATTACTCGTGTTTCTTGGCCCAAGAAAGTCTCTTCTTCTTATTGGTGTCCTTTTAGTAGTGTTTTTCTTGCAGCAATTCGACCATGAAGGCCTGATTCACACAGTCTCTGAACAGCTGATGTTGAGATGTGTCTGTTACTTGAACTCTGTAGCATTTATTTGGGCTGCAATTTGATGCTGGTAACTCTAATGAACTTAATCTTCAGCAGCAGAGGTAACTCTGGGTCTTCCATTCCTGTGGTGGTCCTCATGAGAGACAGTTTCATCATAGCGCTTGATGGGTTTTGCGACTGCACTTCAAAAAGCTTTCAAAGTTCTTGAAATTGTCTGACCTCCATGTCTTCAAGTAATGATGGTCTGTCGTTTCTCTTTGCTTATTTGAGCTGTTCTTGCCATAATATGGACTTAGCCATATTTGGTAAAAGACCATCTTCTGTATACCACCCCTACCTTGTCACAACACAACTGATTGGCTCAAACACAGTAAGAAGGAAAGAAATTCCAGAAATTACCTTAACAAGGCACACCTGTTAATTGAAATGCATTCCAGGTGACTACCTGGAGAGAATGCCTACAGTGTGCAATGCTGTCATCAAGGCAAAGGGTAGCTAATTTGAAGAACATCAAATATATTTTGATTTAACACTTTTTTGGTTACTACATGATTCCATATGCGTTCTGTCATAGTTTTGATGTCTTCACTATTATTCAACAATGTAGAAAATATATATATATATTTTTTTAACTGAAATGAGTAGGTGTATCCAAACTTATGTAGGTACAGTGCTTGTCATAAGGAAATCATAACACAATCCTAATTCATCCATCCACATCCTCCTCAGACCTGTCTGTCGGATGTCCTACCCGCCAACACTTTATCTGAGGAGCAAAACCTACTAGGTTACACAGAGGCTTCATAACACATCGATAATCCCTACACACTGCACTCGTAAGCAGAATGCTCTGAATATCCTCGTTACATAACTTCAAATGAACAATTTTTAAAATGAAGAATATAAAACAAGTGTAACTTGTTGACTTGAAAAGGGAAGAAAAGAAGAAAATAAACAGCCAATACTGTGAGTCAGCATGCTGTTGTGTCACTGACTATCTAACATAACCACAGTTCAGAGGCCACCAATGTGCACCACACTGTTTGGTTGTTGTCACTTCCTCTTGGAGACAACTACCAAGAAACTGGAACACGTGCTACGAATTCACAACACATGTACATGCATGTCCTTCCTGAGAGAACATGGAGTACAAACCAGTGACCGAACAGCCAACGCTGTGCTATAAGAGACTGTACAGGAGAGGGGGAGTGTGTGTGTGTGTGTGTGTGTGTGTACATAATGACATTTGTAATGTCTTTATTCTTTTGGAACATCTGTGAGTGTAATGTTTGTTTTATTTCACGTTTGTATATTATATATTTCACTTGCGTTGGCAACGTTAACACATGTTTTCCATGCTAACAAAGACCCTTGAATTGAGAGAGGGAGAGCGGTATGTCACTAGGCAACATAATTGTGTAGATACAGTTACAACACATGACGGAGAGAGAGAGAAGCTACACTACTGTATATCAATAGCCTGACGTTGTGTTGTTCCACAGACGATGTAAGAATAGTCTACATTATTAGCTGTAGGCCTTGTCTTTTCCTGAACATGTGTACTGTAGTTATAGGATAGAGGGGGAGAGGCTACAGTTTGTCAATAGCCTGACGTTGTGTTGTTCGTTCCACAGGCTGCGTCTCCATGAAGGGAAGGTGGTTAAGGACCGCAGACATCACCTGAGGACGTATCCCAACTGCTTTGTGGCCAAGGAGCTGATCGACTGGCTGCTGGAGCACAAGGAGGCGTCAGACAGAGACACGGCCATTAAGATCATGCAGAAACTCCTGGATCAAAGCATCATCCATCACGGTAGGGCCTTCTGACATGACCAGACACGTCTGGGCTGTGTTCATTCGGAAACAAATGGAAGTAAATGGACTGAAACGGGGAGAGATTTCCTGGACCTGTCCAATAAGAAATGCTCATTTTTCGTTTTCCATTGCTAAGCATTTGTTGATGGTGTGCCCTAATTAATACTCCTCTGAGATTGGGTATTTCTGGGAACAGACAGATCCTGCTTCTCTACAGTCTTCAAATACAAATGTATTCGTCACATGCGCCTCACAGTGAAATGCTTACTTACGAGCCCCTAACCAGCAATGCAGTTTAAAAAAATATGGATAAGAATAAGAAATAAAAGTAACAAGTAATTAAAGAGTAAAATAACAATAACAAACCTGCTTCTCTACAGTCTTCTGACATGACTTCCATCTGGTTGTCATTCATTAGGGCACTCAACAGAATGTTCTGCATCAGGCTGGTTTGTTTTTCTGAATGCTGATAGTCCCTGCCTGTTTCAAACGTGGGTTTGGTTTGTTTTTCTGAATGCTGATAGTCCCTGCCTGTTTCAAACGTGGGTTTGGTTTGTTTTTCTGAATGCTGATAGTCCCTGCCTGTTTCAAACGTGGGTTTGGTTTGTTTTTCTGAATGCTGATAGTCCCTGCCTGTTTCAAACGTGGGTTTGGTTTGTTTTTCTGAATGCTGATAGTCCCTGCCTGTTTCAAACGTGTTTTGTTTAGTACCTAATGTTCTTCCATTTTTAATGTGAAGAGACGAATCCTCTGTCTCTCTCTCTCTCCTCTCTCCTATGTCTCTCTCTCTCTCTCCTGTCTCTCTCTAGTTGGTTGTCTTTCTCTCAGCCAGTCTGGATGTAGCCTAGCACAACAATGTCTTGTTGAAGGTTTATTTATATATATATACTGTATGTCAAGGATACACTGTGTGTAGCTGCTGTCTGATGACTTATGAGTTTCCAGAAAGTGGAGTAGCTAACATAACACTTTAAACTCAGACCTCACCACTCAAAGAACAGCAAAGTGCTTCATTTGGCAAATTTCGTTCACTTCTGAGGATTGACAGGCGCTGGGTTGTCGAAACGTAATGGCATTAGTAACTACAAAGCTTTCTGGTAAACTCGCCTCTGTTTAGTGGGCTGTTAGTGTGGAGGAAAAGAGGAGGCCATTAGCAGTTAGCTAACTCAGCTCTGTTTAGTGGGGGGAAAAGAGGAGGCCATTAGCAGTTAGCTAACTCAGCTCTGTTTAGTGGGCTGTCAGTGTGGGGGAAAAGAGGAGGCCATTAGCAGTTAGCAAACTCAGCTCTGTTTAGTGGGCTGTTAGTGTGGGGGAAAAGAGGAGGCCATTAGCAGTTAGCTAACTCAGCTCTGTTTAGTGGGCTGTTCAGCTCTGTGTGGGGGAAAAGAGGAGGCCATTAGCAGTTAGCTAACTCAGCTCTGTTTAGTGGGTTGTTAGTGTGGGGGAAAAGAGGAGGCCATTAGCAGTTAGCTAACTCAGCTCTGTTTAGTGGGCAGTTGTAACTCAGCTCTGTTTAGTGGGGGAAAAGAGGAGGCCATTAGCAGTTAGCTAACTCAGCTCTGTTTAGTAGCAGGGCTGTTCTGTAGTGGGGGAAAAGAGGAGGCCATTAGCAGTTAGCTAACTCAGCTCTGTTTAGTGGGGGAAAAGAGGAGGCCATTAGCAGTTAGCTAACTCAGCTCTGTTTAGTGTCAGTGTGGGGGAAAAGAGGAGGCCATTAGCAGTTAGCTAACTCAGCTCTGTTTAGTGGGCTGTCAGTGTGGGGGGGGAGAATATGACGCAATTATCAGTTCACTAAATGTAAACAAACATTGTTCCTCTTTTTGTGTTGCAGTTTGTGACGAGCACAAGGAGTTCAAAGACATGAAACTGTTCTATCGCTTCAGGAAAGACGACGGGACGTTTCCGTTGGACAACGAAGCCAAGGTCTTCATGAGGGGACAACGGATATATGAAAAGTGGGTTATCAATTCAATGAACCCAGAGTGGCTTTTTGTTCTGTTGATGGCGGGAGAAATGTTATCCAGGGGGAAAAACCAAGTAAAAAGCTTTCTCATTACAGCGAGTGCTTACTTGTTATATACAATCAATGAAATATGTTCTGAACAGTATTATTTTTAGGGTGTAGGCATCCTGTTTGTGTTGTTGTTACCAGTCTAGTACATGGTGTTGTTCAGCAGGCAGGCGAGAGTGGTTAGAGTCTAATAGTTTCCATAGAAACTCCCTCCTCAACCAGATAGATCTCGTTCAGTCACTCTGTCTGTCTGAAGAAAATGGTCTCCCAGTTTAAAAAGAAGATGGAGAACAAGCTATGAAGGATAAATACTGGAGTTTTGGTACAGGTACAGACAACGAGCTATGAAGGATAAATACTGGAGTTTTGGTGCAGGTACAGACAACTAGCTATGAAGGAAAAATACTGGAGTTTTGGTGCAGGTACAGACAACGAGCTATGAAGGATAAATACTGGAGTTTTGGTGCAGGTACAGACAACTAGCTATGAAGGATAAATACTGGAGTTTTGGTGCAGGTACAGACAACTAGCTATGAAGGATAAATACTGGAGTTTTGGTGCAGGTACAGACAACGAGCTATGAAGGATAAATACTGGAGTTTTGGTGCAGGTACAGACAACGAGCTATGAAGGATAAATACTGGAGTTTTGGTGCAGGTACAGACAACTAGCTATGAAGGAAAAATACTGGAGTTTTGGTGCAGGTACAGACAACGAGCTATGAAGGATAAATACTGGAGTTTTGGTGCAGGTACAGACAACTAGCTATGAAGGATAAATACTGGAGCAGGTACTAGCTATGAAGGATAAATACTGGAGTTTTGGTGCAGGTACAGACAACTAGCTATGAAGGATAAATACTGGAGTTTTGGTGCAGGTACAGACAACGAGCTATGAAGGATAAATACTGGAGTTTTGGTGCAGGTACAGACAACTAGCTATGAAGGATAAATACTGGAGTTTTGGTGCAGGTACAGACAACTAGCTATGAAGGATAAATACTGGAGTTTTGGTGCAGGTACAGCCAACTGGCACAAAAATAATAGTGCGTTATTATCAATAATATAATCAAAACAATTCGATACAATATTTTGTCAAATGAATAATATCACTAAATCAAACCCCAGTCGCCAAGGGGGATGAGTGGTCTGGAGTTGGCTGCATTACTGCTAGACCAGACTCCAGGACATTAGCAAGAGGGATGAGTTGGCTGCATTACTGCTAGACCAGACTCCATGACATTAGCAAGGGGGATGAGTGGTCTGGAGTTGGCTGCATTACTGCTAGACCAGACTCCAGGACATTAGCAAGAGGGATGAGTTGGCTGCATTACTGCTAGACCAGACTCCAGGACATTAGCAAGAGGGATGAGTGTTCTGGAGTTGGCTGCATTACTGCCAGACCAGACTCCAGGACAGTAGCAAGGGGGGTGAGTTGGCTGCATTACTGCTAGACCAGACTCCAGGACAGTAGCAAGGGGGATGAGTTGGCTGCATTACTGCTAGACCAGACTCCAGGACAGTAGCAAGGGGGATGAGTTGGCTGCATTACTGCTAGACCAGACTCCAGGACATTAGCAAGGGGGATGAGTTGGCTGCATTACTGCCAGACCAGACTCCAGGACAGTAGCAAGGGGGATGAGTTGGCTGCATTACTGCTAGACCAGACTCCATGGCATTAGCAAGGGGGATGAGTGGTCTGGAGTTGGCTGCATTACTGCTAGACCAGACTCCAGGACATTAGCAAGAGGGATGAGTGTTCTGGAGTTGGCTGCATTACTGCTAGACCAGACTCCAGGACATTAGCAAGGGGGATGAGTTGGCTGCATTACTGCTAGACCAGTTTCCAGGACATTAGCAAGGGGGATGAGTTGGCTGCATTACTGCTAGACCAGACTCCAGGACATTAGCAAGGGGATGAGTGGTCTGGAGTTGGCTGCATTACTGCTAGACCAGACTCCAGGACATTAGCAAGAGGGATGAGTGTTCTGGAGTTGGCTGCATTACTGCTAGACCAGACTCCAGGACATTAGCAAGGGGGATGAGTTGGCTGCATTACTGCTAGACCAGTTTCCAGGACATTAGCAAGGATGAGTTGGCTGCATTACTGCTAGACCAGACTCCAGGACATTAGCAAAGGGGGATGAGTTGGCTGCATTACTGCTAGACCAGACTCCAGGACATTAGCAAGGGGATGAGTGGTCTGGAGTTGGCTGCATTACTGCTAGACCAGACTCCAGGACATTAGCAAGGGGGATGAGTTGGCTGCATTACTGCTAGACCAGTCTCCAGGACATTAGAAAGGGGGATGAGTTGGCTGCATTACTGCTAGACCAGACTCCAGGACATTAGCAAGGGGGATGAGTTGGCTGCATTACTGCTAGACCAGACTCCAGGACATTAGCAAGGGGGATGAGTTGGCTGCATTACTGCTAGACCAGACTCCAGGACATTAGCAAGGGGGATGAGTTGGCTGCATTACTGCTAGACCAGACTCCAGGACATTAGCAGACAGAACATTCTAGCAGCATAGCAACATGCTGTTTGATTTGATATGCAATTTGTAGTTGGACCGTATCAAATGTAATTCATTCAGGGTGGTTTCTATGGAATGGACCTTTCCTGGTCTCTTTGTAGTGTTTATTTAACCAGGTAGACCAGTTGAGAACAAGTTCTCATTTACAACTGCGACCTGGCCAAGGTAAAGCAAAGAAGTGCGACACAAACAACAACACAGAGTTACACATGGAATAAACAAACATACAGTCAATAATACAACAGAAATTCTATACACAGTGTGTGCAAATGTAGTAAGGTTATGGAGGTAAGGCAATAAATAGGCCATGGTGGCGAAATAATTACAATTTAGCAATTAACACTGGAGTGATGGATGTGCAGATGATGACGTGCAAGTAGAGATACTGGGGTGCAAAAGAGCAAAAGGTAAATGCTTTGTTACAATGTGCTAACTGACAACGTAAAACCTCCACTCATGACAGAGACAGTATGTTGAAATTCACCTTCAGGCATCTTGTATTGGCTGCTACTACCTAACTTACTACGCCGTAAGAATGCAAGTGTCTCTCTCTTAGTTTTTTCTTTATTTAAGGCTAGCCCCTCTTCTGTCTGCTCAGGCTCGCCTGCCTGCCCCCTCTGCTCAGGCTCGCCTCCCTGCCCCCTCTCCTCAGGCTGGCCTCCCTGCCCCCTCTGCTCAGGCTGGTCTCCCTGCCTCCTCCCCTCGGGCTGGCCTCCCTGCCCCCTCCCCTCGGGCTGGCCTCCCTGCCCCCTCCCCTCGGGCTGGCCTCCCTGCCCCCTCCCCCGGGCTGGCCTCCCTGCCCCCTCCCCTCGGGCTGGCCTCCCTGCCCCCTCTGCTCAGGCTGGCCTCCCTGCCCCCTCTGCTCAGGCTGGCCTCCCTGCCCCCTCTGCTCAGGCTGGCCTCCCTGCCCCATCTCCTCGGGCTGGCCTCCCTGCCCCATCTCCTCGGGCTGGCCTCCCTGCCCTCTCCCCTCTCCTTATGATGGTGCTGTGTTTTCATTACATTTTCAATTCAGATTGAATTTCACTAGGACATCATGACGTTGTAAATTACACTTGTTTTTGCAGTTTTACACGCCTGCAGAATGTAGGTCTAGTGCCTCTCTAGTTCGGTAATACTCTGTGACTGTGTCTGTGTTGTAGCTATCTGCCAACTCCACAGCAACCTTCTTTGTGCCAGCTCCTGCTCCAGTCCCTGTGGTGGTTGAGCCAGCCTCCCCCTGAGGGGTGTGTGTGTGTGGCGTAACCGGAAGACAGGCAGGGCCAGTGTTAGGGTGTATTTATGTAGTCACCATGGTAGAGGGACACACAGCCTGGTTTAGTGGAAGTATGCAGGCTACACCTCATCAGACTAGAGACTCAAACAAGCACAGCTACAAACAAACCACCTGTGTGTGTGTGTGTGTGTCCTGGAATCCCAGCCCAAGTTCCCAGTACAGGAAGAGCTGTTGTATGGTTGTGCACAGTCTCGAAACAACAGGGGGGGAGTCAACAGGAACAATCTCAAGGCGATATTTAACCTCCTTGTTTGACTATTGTCTTCCTGCCTGAACAACCAGGGTGAAGATAAACTTCAGTTCCTGGTTGTCTGGTAAATGGGCCTGTAGTGTTTAGAGGGTGGTGAAGGAACCCTTTTTAGAGAATCAACAAAGCGAACCTTTCCTTCTCACAACGAGCAGGGTGGTCTCGGCCCTGAGCCCAGACCTGTGTGGTGTTAATGGTGGCGACTGCGTCCTCGTTCCTCCTTCACAAGCAGTTCAACCATAATGTTTCCACTTGTCTCATTTGAAGGAGTTGTGACGTCTACAGTGGTAATTAAACATGGGGAATTCTACAGTGGTAATTAAACATGGGGAAGTCTACAGTGGTAATTAAACATGGGGAAGTCTAGTGGTAATTAAACATGGGGAAGTCTAGTGGTAATTAAACATGGGGAAGTCTACAGTGGTAATTAAACATGGGGAAGTCTACAGTGGTAATTAAACATGGGGAAGTCTACAGTGGTAATTAAACATGGGGAAGTCTACAGTGGTAATTAAACATGGGGAAGTCTACAGTGGTAATTAAACATGGGGAAGTCAGTGGGGGAAGTCTAAACATGGGGAAGTGGTAATTAAACATGGGGAAGTCTACAGTGGTAATTAAACATGGGGAAGTCTACAGTGGTAATTAAACATGGGGAAGTCTACAGTGGTAATTAAACATGGGGAAGTCTACAGTGGTAATTAAACATGGGGAAGTCTACAGTGGTAATTAAACATGGGGAAGTCTAGTGGTAATTAAACATGGGGAAGTCTACAGTGGTAATTAAACATGGGGAAGTCTACAGTGGTAATTAAACATGGGGAAGTCTAGTGGTAATTAAACATGGGGAAGTCTACAGTGGTAATTAAACATGGGGAAGTCTACAGTGGTAATTAAACATGGGGAGGGGTAAGTCTAGTCAGTGGTAATTAAACATGGGGAAGTCTAGTGGTAATTAAACATGGGGAAGTCTACAGTGGTAATTAAACATGGGGAGTCAGTGGTAATTAAACATGGGGAAGTCTACAGTGGTAATTAAACATGGGGGAGTCTACAGTGGTAATTAAACATGGGGAGTCTACAGTGGTAATTAAACATGGGGAGTCTACAGTGGTAATTAAACATGGGGAAGTCTACAGTGGTAATTTAAACATTAAACATGGGGGAAGTCTAGTCAGTGGTAATTAAACATGGGGAAGTCTAGTGGTAATTAAACATGGGGAAGTCTACAGTGGTAATTAAACATGGGGAAGTCTACAGTGGTAATTAAACATGGGGAAGTCTACAGTGGTAATTAAACATGGGGAAGTCTACAGTGGTAATTAAACATGGGGAAGTCTACAGTGGTAATTAAACATGGGGAAGTCTACAGTGGTAATTAAACATGGGGAAGTCTACAGTGGTAATTAAACATGGGGAAGTCTACAGTGGTAATTAAACATGGGGGAAGTCTACAGTGGTAATTAAACATGGGGGAAGTCTACAGTGGTAATTAAACATGGGGGAAGTCTACAGTGGTAATTAAACATGGGGAAGTCTACAGTGGTAATTAAACATGGGGGAGTCTACAGTGGTAATTAAACATGGGGGAGTCTACAGTGGTAATTAAACATGGGGAAGTCTAGTGGTAATTAAACATGGGGAAGTCTAGTGGTAATTAAACATGGGGAAGTCTAGTGGTAATTAAACATGGGGAAGGGGAATGGGGAAGTCTAGTGGTAATTAAACATGGGGAAGTCTAGTGGTAATTAAACATGGGGAAGTCTACAGTGGTAATTAAACATGGGGAAGTCTACAGTGGTAATTAAACATGGGGAAGTCTACAGTGGTAATTAAACATGGGGAAGTCTACAGTGGTAATTAAACATGGGGAAGTCTACAGTGGTAATTAAACATGGGGAAGTCTACAGTGGTAATTAAACATGGGGAAGTCTACAGTGGTAATTAAACATGGGGAAGTCTAAACAGTGGTAATTAAACATGGGGAAGTCTAGTGGTAATTAAACATGGGGAAGTCTACAGTGGTAATTAAACATGGGGAAGTCTAGTGGTAATTAAACAGGGGGAAGTCTAGTGGTAATTAAACATGGGGAAGTCTAGTGGTAATTAAACATGGGGAAGTCTAGTGGTAATTAAACAGGGGGAAGTCTAGTGGTAATTAAACATGGGGGAAGTCTACAGTGGTAATTAAACATGGGGAAGTCTACAGTGGTAATTAAACATGGGGGAAGTCTAGTGGTAATTAAACATGGGGGAAGTCTAGTGGTAATTGAACATGGGGGAAGTCTACAGTGTATATTAAACAGGGGGAAGTCTACAGTGTATATTTAACATCCCACAGTGTGAGACTCCCTCAGCGATCAGGACTCCTGTCCCTGGCGTTGTACTGTGTTCATGTATCCTATTTAAATTTTTTTTTTTACCTTTATTGAACTAGGCAAGTCAGTTAAGAACAAATACTTATTTTCAATGACGGCCTAGGAACAGTGGGTTAACTGCCTTGTTCAGGGGCAGAACGACAGATTTGTACCTTGTCAGCTCTGTGGTTTGAACTTGCAACCTTCCGGTTACTAGTCCAACGCTAGGCTGTCCCTCCACCTCTCCACTAGGTTACCCTGCCGTCCCCAACTAACCGCTAGGCTACCTAACCACTAGGCTACCTGCCGTCCCTCCACTCTAACCGCTAGGCTACCTGCCTGCCGTCCCTCCACTCTAACCGCTAGGCTACCTGCCTGCCCCCCTCCACTCTAACCGCTAGGCTACCTGCCTGCCCCCCTCCACTCTAACCTCTAGGCTACCTGCCTGCCCCTCCACTCTAACCACTAGGCATGTTGCCTCATGGCCGTCGCTGTCTAACTGCCCACTTGGGATGAATAAAGTGTATTGAACGGAACAGAATGGAGGGGAATTGAATGTGGACAGGCTTTTCTATGGACCATTCAGTAGTGTAATCCTGCTGTGCCCTGATTTTAGTTTTCTATCTTGGTACCAGCCGGGTCAAACGCTGCTTTTACTTACTGTTCTGTTGATAAGAAATACAAATAATTGTTTTGAAGGAGTTGTTGAAGGATGGAGCTCAGACCTTGACGTGATTCAGGCACTTGTTTTCCCTTTTTAATATATACGGCACACTTTTTGTTTTCCTAACCGTCATTCTAAGTCGATAATGATTTATATATTCTGTGTTACTGATTCTTAGAAATAACTTGAGACCTATAGTCTATCTTTGTGAATTATTATCGTAAACTCAAAGAGGAACGACGGCGTTCATTTTGAACAACAGGTTTGAAACTTCTTACAAACACGGCTCAAGAAATCATAAAGAAACAAAGGCTTTTAATACAAACTAATGTTATTATGAATCCTCCCACACACTGCTGATCTGCAGTGATTGGACCAGAGCCAGTTGGGCTAGCAGGACTAAAGCTGACGGTCTGACAGTCACAGGAGACCATGTTGGCACCCTAAACAGCACCCTAAACAGCACCCTATCTCCTACACAGTGCACTACTTCCGACCAGAGCTCTAAGGGCCCTAGATGGGAATACACCCAAGTGGCCAAAACATTAGGAACACCTGCTCTTTCCATGACGGACTGACCAGGTGAAAGATATGATGCCTTATTGATGTCACTTTGTTAAATCCACTTCAATCAGTGTAGATGAAGGGGAGGAAACAGTTAAAAAAGGGTTTTTAAGATACTTGAGACATGGATTGTGTGTCATTCAGAGGGTGAAAAGGCAAGACAAAAGATTAAAGTTCCTTTTGAACAGGGAGTGGTAGTAGGTACCAGGCACGTCAAGAACTGCAACGCTGCTGGGTTTATCACGCTCAACAGTTTCCTTTGTGGATCAAGAATGGTCCACCACCCAAAGGACATCCAGGCCGCTTGACACAACTGTGGGAAGCATTGGAGTCGACATGGCGTCAACATGGAATGCTTTCGGGCACCTTGTAGTGTCCCGTGCCCCGAATCATTGAGGCTGTTCTGATGGCAAAAGGGGGTGCAACTCAATACTAGGAAGGTGTTCCTAATGTTTTGTACACTTGGTGTAGGCTGTCATTTGGGATGCAGAGTGTATGTAGGATGGAACAGGTTAAGTTCAGGACATCCATTACCATGTGGTGGCTGTGGTAGCTTAACAGTAGAGCACATTTACTTTACATTAAAGGACAACTACGCCACTTTTAACATGTGGCTTGTTATTGTCAAGTATTTGGTGACCTACACAGTTTTTAGTGTAATTTTATGATTCCATGTCTGTCGATTTGCTTAGTGGTGAGCAATACCGGAAAGTGCTTCTCTGTGACGTTTTCGAGTCGGATCCCTGAGATGACGACTACAGGAAATGATTTACAGCGACCGATATGACCCGTCTGTAGTTGTCTGATCATCCATCAAATCAAATGTTATTGGTCACATACACATGGTTCATCATATTGGACCTCCCTACCATATGTTACTCTGCTGGTCTTTGTCTAATAACACCTGGAAATATTTTACATAGAACCTTTTTTTTTGGTTCCAGGTAGAACTCTTTTTTTGGATTCCATATAGAATCTTCCGTGGAAAGAGTTCTACATGGAACCCAAAAGGGTTCTTACCTGGAACCAAAAAAAGGTTCTCCTATGGGGACACTAAAGAACCCTTTTAGGAACCCCTTTTTCTAAGAGTGTAGGTTTTTGAGCGTCTATTTAAAATATTTCCAGGTGTTATTAGACAAAGACGAGCAGAGCAACATGGTAAGGAGGCTCAATATAATGAACCATGTGTCTTGATCTTTCAAAAATGACAAAAACAAGGAATCGTGCAGAATGGCTAACAAATGATAAAACATCAGCAGAGTTGTCCTTTTTAATGGCTGGCCAGACCTGCCTAGGTGGTTTAGATCAGATGTGGATTCGTGCTGCGTTCTGAAAGGCACACTATTACTTACATTGGTCAAAAGTAGTGCACTGTATAGGGAATAGGGTGCAATTTGGGATGTGTCCTGGGTGTGTGGGTCAGCTGTCGGCTTGGTAATCTTTCACATGTCAAGCGTCAAGACTTAAAGTGAGGTTAATGGGTGGGTTAGTTGACTCAGTGATAAGGTGGTGAAATGTCAGCAAACAGTCACACGTCATTGGGCGGCAGGGTAGCCTAGTGGTTAGAGTGTAGGGACGGCAGGTAGCCTAGTGGTTAGAGTGTAGGGACGGCAGGGTAGCCTAGTGGTTAGAGTGTAGGGACGGCAGGTAGCCTAGTGGTTAGAGTGTGGGGACGGCAGGTAGCCTAGTGGTTAGAGTGTAGGGGCGGCAGGGTAGCCTAGTGGTTAGAGTGTAGGGACGGCAGGTAGCCTAGTAGTTAGAGCGTTGGACTAGGAACCGGAGGGTTGCAAGTTCAAACCCCCGAGCTGACAAGGTACACATCTGTCGTTCTGCCCCTGAACAGGCAGTTAACCCACTGTTCCTAGGCCGTCATTGAAAATAAGAATTTGTTCTTAACTTACTTGCCTGGTTAAATAAAGGTAAAATTAAAATAGCTTCCTATGGGAAAGAGGAATGAATCTGTAAAGAGAGAATTGGTGCCCCGCCTTGGAGAACACAAGCTATACTGTAGCCACACCATGATGACGTGGTCTGCCTTTGTCTCAGTGCCAAGCAGTAACATGTATATTATAGTTTTCACTGTCTTTGTCTCAGTGCCAAGCAGTAACATTCTCATAGCTCCACCTGTTTCCACACGGGTTTGTGTGTGTGTGTGTGTGTGTGTGTGTCAAACATGGCATATGTATTCTGTCTGTTGGGACTCCACCCTTGTCGTCTTCGGATATATATCTTGTACCAGGATCACTCAGTAGGAGGCTGCTGTGGTTAACTGACATCTATATTGTACCAGGGTCACTCAGTAGGAGGACCAGGGTCACTCAGTAGGAAGCTGCTGGGGTTAACTGGCATCTATATTGTACCAGGGTCACTCAGTAGGAGGACCAGGATCACTCAGTAGGAGGCTGTTGTGGTTAACTGACATCTATATTGTACCAGGGTCACTCAGTAGGAGGACCAGGGTCACTCAGTAGGAGGACCAGGGTCACTCAGTAGGAGGCTGTTGTGGTTAACTGACATCTATATTGTACCAGGATCACTCAGTAGGAGGACCAGGGTCACTCAGTAGGAGGCTGCTGGGGTTAACTGGCATCTATATTGTACCAGGGTCACTCAGTAGGAGGCTGCTGGGGTTAACTGACATCTATATTGTACCAGGGTCACTCAGTAGGAGGCTGCTGGGGTTAACTGGCATCTATATTGTACCAGGGTCACTCAGTAGGAGGCTGCTGGGGTTAACTGGCATCTATATTGTACCAGGGTCACTCAGTAGGAGGCTGCTGGGGTTAACTGGCATCTATATTGTACCAGGGTCACTCAGTAGGAGGCTGCTGGGGTTAACTGGCCAGGATCACTCAGTAGGAGGCTGCTGGGGTTAACTGGCATCTATATTGTACCAGGTCACTCAGTAGGAGGACCAGGGTCACTCAGTAGGAGGACCAGGGTCACTCAGTAGGAGGCTGCTGGGGTTAACTGGCATCTATATTGTACCAGGGTCACTCAGTAGGAGGCTGCTGGGGTTAACTGGCATCTATATTGTACCAGGGTCACTCAGTAGGAGGCTGCTGGGGTTAACTGGCATCTATATTGTACCAGGGTCACTCAGTAGGAGGCTGCTGGGGTTAACTGGCATCTATATTGTACCAGGGTCACTCAGTAGGAGGCTGCTGGGGTTAACTGACATCTATATTGTACCAGGGTCACTCAGTAGGAAGCTGCTGGGGTTAACTGACATCTATATTGTACCAGGGTCACTCAGTAGGAGGCTGCTGGGGTTAACTGGCATCTATATTGTACCAGGGTCACTCAGTAGGAGGACCAGGGTCACTCAGTAGGAGGCTGCTGGGGTTAACTGGCATCTATATTGTACCAGGGTCACTCAGTAGGAGGCTGCTGGGGTTAACTGGCATCTATATTGTACCAGGGTCACTCAGTAGGAGGACCAGGGTCACTCAGTAGGAGGCTGCTGGGGTTAACTGGCATCTATATTGTACCAGGATCACTCAGTAGGAGGACCAGGGTCACTCAGTAGGAGGCTGCTGGGGTTAACTGGCATCTATATTGTACCAGGGTCACTCAGTAGGAGGCTGCTGGGGTTAACTGGCATCTATATTGTACCAGGGTCACTCAGTAGGAGGCTGCTGGGGTTAACTGGCATCTATATTGTACCAGGGTCACTCAGTAGGAGGCTGCTGGGGTTAACTGACATCTATATTGTACCAGGGTCACTCAGTAGGAGGCTGCTGGGGTTAACTGACATCTATATTGTACCAGGGTCACTCAGTAGGAGGACCAGGGTCACTCAGTAGGAGGCTGCTGGGGTTAACTGGCATCTATATTGTACCAGGGTCACTCAGTAGGAGGCTGCTGGGGTTAACTGACATCTATATTGTACCAGGGTCACTCAGTAGGAGGCTGCTGGGGTTAACTGGCATCTATATTGTACCAGGGTCACTCAGTAGGAGGCTGCTGGGGTTAACTGGCATCTATATTGTACCAGGGTCACTCAGTAGGAGGCTGCTGGGGTTAACTGGCATCTATATTGTACCAGGGTCACTCAGTAGGAGGACCAGGGTCACTCAGTAGGAGGCTGCTGGGGTTAACTGGCATCTATATTGTACCAGGGTCACTCAGTAGGAGGCTGCTGGGGTTAACTGGCATCTATATTGTACCAGGGTCACTCAGTAGGAGGACCAGGATCACTCAGTAGGAGGACCAGGGTCACTCAGTAGGAGGCTGCTGGGGTTAACTGACATCTATATTGTACCAGGGTCACTCAGTAGGAGGCTGCTGGGGTTAACTGGCATCTATATTGTACCAGGGTCACTCAGTAGGAGGCTGCTGGGGTTAACTGACATCTATATTGTACCAGGGTCACTCAGTAGGAGGACCAGGGTCACTCAGTAGGAGGCTGCTGGGGTTAACTGGCATCTATATTGTACCAGGGTCACTCAGTAGGAGGCTGCTGGAGGCTGCTGGGGTTAACTGGCATCTATATTGTACCAGGGTTAACTGGCATCTATATTGTACCAGGGTCACTCAGTAGGAGGACTGCTGGGGTCACTCAGTAGGAGGACCAGGGTCACTCAGTAGGAGGCTGCTGGGGTTAACTGGCATCTATATTGTACCAGGGTCACTCAGTAGGAGGCTGCTGGGGTTAACTGGCATCTATATTGTACCAGGGTCACTCAGTAGGAGGCTGCTGGGGTTAACTGACATCTATATTGTACCAGGGTCACTCAGTAGGAGGCTGCTGGGGTTAACTGCATCTATATTGTACCAGGGTCACTCAGTAGGAGGCTGCTGGGGTTAACTGGCATCTATATTGTACCAGGGTCACTCAGTAGGAGGCTGCTGGGGTTAACTGGCATCTATATTGTACCAGGGTCACTCAGTAGGAGGACCAGGGTCACTCAGTAGGAGGCTGCTGGGGTTAACTGGCATCTATATTGTACCAGGTCACTCAGTAGGAGGACCAGGGTCACTCAGTAGGAGGCTGCTGGGGTTAACTGGCATCTATATTGTACCAGGGTCACTCAGTAGGAGGCTGCTGGGGTTAACTGGCATCTATATTGTACCAGGGTCACTCAGTAGGAGGCTGCTGGGGTTAACTGGCATCTATATTGTACCAGGGTCACTCAGTAGGAGGCTGCTGGGGTTAACTGACATCTATATTGTACCAGGGTCACTCAGTAGGAGGCTGCTGGGGTTAACTGGCATCTATATTGTACCAGGGTCACTCAGTAGGAGGCTGCTGGGGTTAACTGGCATCTATATTGTACCAGGGTCACTCAGTAGGAGGCTGCTGGGGTTAACTGGCATCTATATTGTACCAGGGTCACTCAGTAGGAGGACCAGGGTCACTCAGTAGGGGAGGCTGCTGGGGTTAACTGGCATCTATATTGTACCAGGGTCACTCAGTAGGAGGCTGCTGCTGGGGTTAACTGGCATCTATATTGTACCAGGGTCACTCAGTAGGAGGCTGCTGGGGTTAACTGGCATCTATATTGTACCAGGGTCACTCAGTAGGAGGCTGCTGGGGTTAACTGGCATCTATATTGTACCAGGGTCACTCAGTAGGAGGCTGCTGGGGTTAACTGGCATCTATATTGTACTAGGATCACTCAGTAGGAGGCTGCTGGGGTCACTCAGTAGGAGGACCAGGGTCACTCAGTAGGAGGCTGCTGGGGTTAACTGGCATCTATATTGTACCAGGGTCACTCAGTAGGAGGACCAGGGTCACTCAGTAGGAGGCTGCTGGGGTTAACTGGCATCTATATTGTACCAGGGTCACTCAGTAGGAGGCTGCTGGGGTTAACTGGCATCTATATTGTACCAGGGTCACTCAGTAGGAGGCTGCTGGGGTTAACTGGCATCTATATGTACCAGGGTCACCAGGGCTCACTCAGTAGTACCAGGCAGTAGGAGGCTGCTGGGGTTAACTGGCATCTATATTGTACCAGGGTCACTCAGTAGGAGGCTGCTGGGGTTAACTGGCATCTATATTGTACCAGGGTCACTCAGTAGGAGGACCAGGGTCACTCAGTAGGAGGCTGCTGGGGTTAACTGGCATCTATATTGTACCAGGGTCACTCAGTAGGAGGCTGCTGGGGTTAACTGGCATCTATATTGTACCAGGGTCACTCAGTAGGAGGCTGCTGGGGTTAACTGGCATCTATATTGTACCAGGGTCACTCAGTAGGAGGCTGCTGGGGTTAACTGGCATCTATATTGTACCAGGGTCACTCAGTAGGAGGCTGCTGGGGTTAACTGACATCTATATTGTACCAGGGTCACTCAGTAGGAGGACCAGGGTCACCCAGTAGGAGGCTGTTGTGGTTAACTGACATCTATATTGTACCAGGGTCACTCAGTAGGAGGACCAGGGTCACTCAGTAGGAGGCTGCTGGGGTTAACTGACATCTATATTGTACCAGGGTCACTCAGTAGGACGCTGCTGGGGTTAACTGGCATCTATATTGTACCAGGGTCACTCAGTAGGAGGCTGCTGGGGTTAACTGGCATCTATATTGTACCAGGGTCACTCAGTAGGAGGCTGCTGGGGTTAACTGGCATCTATATTGTACCAGGGTCACTCAGTAGGAGGCTGCTGGGGTTAACTGGCATCTATATTGTACCAGGGTCACTCAGTAGGAGGCTGCTGGGGTTAACTGGCATCTATATTGTACCAGGGTCACTCAGTAGGAGGCTGCTGGGGTTAACTGGCATCTATAGGCTGCTGGGGATCACTCAGTAGGAGGACCAGGGTCACTCAGTAGGAGGACCAGGGTCACTCAGTAGGAGGCTGCTGGGGTTAACTGGCATCTATATTGTACCAGGGTCACTCAGTAGGAGGACCAGGGTCACTCAGTAGGAGGCTGCTGGGGTTAACTGGCATCTATATTGTACCAGGGTCACTCAGTAGGAGGACCAGGCTGCTGCTGGGTTAACTGGCATCTATATTGTACCAGGGTCACTCAGTAGGAGGCTGCTGGGGTTAACTGGCATCTATATTGTACCAGGGTCACTCAGTAGGAGGCTGCTGGGGTTAACTGGCATCTATATTGTACCAGGGTCACTCAGTAGGAGGCTGCTGGGGTTAACTGGCATCTATATTGTACCAGGGTCACTCAGTAGGAGGCTGCTGGGGTTAACTGGCATCTATATTGTACCAGGGTCACTCAGTAGGAGGCTGCTGGGGTTAACTGGCATCTATATTGTACCAGGGTCACTCAGTAGGAGGCTGCTGGGGTTAACTGGCATCTATATTGTACCAGGGTCACTCAGTAGGAGGCTGCTGGGGTTAACTGGCATCTATATTGTACCAGGGTCACTCAGTAGGAGGCTGCTGGGGTTAACTGGCATCTATATTGTACCAGGGTCACTCAGTAGGAGGCTGCTGGGGTTAACTGGCATCTATATTGTACCAGGGTCACTCAGTAGGAGGCTGCTGGGGTTAACTGGCATCTATATTGTACCAGGGTCACTCAGTAGGAGGCTGCTGGGGTTAACTGGCATCTATATTGTACCAGGGTCACTCAGTAGGAGGCTGCTGGGGTTAACTGGCATCTATATTGTACCAGGGTCACTCACTCAGTACTGGCATCTATATTGTACCAGGGTCACTCAGTAGGAGGCTGCTGGGGTTAACTGGCATCTATATTGTACCAGGGTCACTCAGTAGGAGGCTGCTGGGGTTAACTGGCATCTATATTGTACCAGGGTCACTCAGTAGGAGGCTGCTGGGGTTAACTGGCATCTATATTGTACCAGGGTCACTCAGTAGGAGGCTGCTGGGGTTAACTGGCATCTATATTGTACCAGGGTCACTCAGGCTGCTGGGGTAGGAGGACCAGGGTCACTCAGTAGGAGGCTGTTGTGGTTAACTGACATCTATATTGTACCAGGGTCACTCAGTAGGAGGACCAGGGTCACTCAGTAGGAGGCTGCTGGGGTTAACTGACATCTATATTGTACCAGGGTCACTCAGTAGGACGCTGCTGGGGTTAACTGGCATCTATATTGTACCAGGGTCACTCAGTAGGAGGCTGCTGGGGTTAACTGGCATCTATATTGTACCAGGGTCACTCAGTAGGAGGCTGCTGGGGTTAACCGGCATCTATATTGTACCAGGGTCACTCAGTAGGAGGCTGCTGGGGTTAACTGGCATCTATATTGTACCAGGGTCACTCAGTAGGAGGCTGCTGGGGTTAACTGGCATCTATATTGTACCAGGGTCACTCAGTAGGAGGCTGCTGGGGTTAACTGGCATCTATATTGTACCAGGGTCACTCAGTAGGAGGCTGCTGGGGTTAACTGGCATCTGTATTGTACCAGGGTCACTCAGTAGGAGGACCAGGGTCACTCAGTAGGAGGCTGCTGGGGTTAACTGACATCTATATTGTACCAGGATCACTCAGTAGGAGGACCAGGGTCACTCAGTAGGAGGCTGCTGGGGTTAACTGGCATCTATATTGTACCAGGGTCACTCAGTAGGAGGCTGCTGGGGTTAACTGGCATCTATATTGTACCAGGGTCACTCAGTAGGAGGCTGCTGGGGTTAACTGGCATCTATATTGTACCAGGGTCACTCAGTAGGAGGCTGCTGGGGTTAACTGGCATCTATATTGTACCAGGGTCACTCAGTAGGAGGCTGCTGGGGTTAACTGGCATCTATATTGTACCAGGGTCACTCAGTAGGAGGCTGCTGGGGTTAACTGGCATCTATATTGTACCAGGGTCACTCAGTAGGAGGCTGCTGGGGTTAACTGGCATCTATATTGTACCAGGGTCACTCAGTAGGAGGCTGCTGGGGTTAACTGGCATCTATATTGTACCAGGGTCACTCAGTAGGAGGCTGCTGGGGTTAACTGACATCTATATTGTACCAGGGTCACTCAGTAGGAGGACCAGGGTCACCCAGTAGGAGGCTGTTGTGGTTAACTGACATCTATATTGTACCAGGGTCACTCAGTAGGAGGACCAGGGTCACTCAGTAGGAGGCTGCTGGGGTTAACTGACATCTATATTGTACCAGGGTCACTCAGTAGGACGCTGCTGGGGTTAACTGGCATCTATATTGTACCAGGGTCACTCAGTAGGAGGACCAGGGTCACTCAGTAGGAGGCTGCTGGGGTTAACTGGCATCTATATTGTACCAGGGTCACTCAGTAGGAGGCTGCTGGGGTTAACTGGCATCTATATTGTACCAGGGTCACTCAGTAGGAGGCTGCTGGGGTTAACTGGCATCTATATTGTACCAGGGTCACTCAGTAGGAGGCTGCTGGGGTTAACTGGCATCTATATTGTACCAGGGTCACTCAGTAGGAGGCTGCTGGGGTTAACTGGCATCTATATTGTACCAGGGTCACTCAGTAGGAGGCTGCTGGGGTTAACTGACATCTATATTGTACCAGGGTCACTCAGTAGGAGGCTGCTGGGGTTAACTGGCATCTATATTGTACCAGGGTCACTCAGTAGGAGGCTGCTGGGGTTAACTGACATCTATATTGTACCAGGGTCACTCAGTAGGAGGACCAGGGTCACTCAGTAGGAGCTGCTGGGGTTAACTGACATCTATATTGTACCAGGGTCACTCAGTAGGAGGCTGCTGGGGTTAACTGACATCTATATTGTACCAGGGTCACTCAGTAGGAGGCTGCTGGGGTTAACTGGCATCTATATTGTACCAGGGTCACTCAGTAGGAGGACCAGGGTCACTCAGTAGGAGGCTGCTGGGGTTAACTGGCAGGGTCTCAGTAGGCTTGGGGTACCAGGGTCACTCAGTAGGAGGCTGCTGGGGTTAACTGGCATCTATATTGTACCAGGGTCACTCAGTAGGGGAGGCTGCTGGGGTTAACTGACATCTATATTGTACCAGGGTCACTCAGTAGGAGGCTGCTGGGGTTAACTGACACCTATATTGTACCAGGGTCACTCAGTAGGAGGACCAGGGTCACTCAGTAGGAGGCTGCTGGGGTTAACTGGCATCTATATTGTACTAGGATCACTCAGTAGGAGGACCAGGGTCACTCAGTAGGAGGACCAGGGTCACTCAGTAGGAGGCTGCTGGGGTTAACTGGCATCTATATTGTACCAGGGTCACTCAGTAGGAGGCTGCTGGGGTTAACTGGCATCTATATTGTACCAGGGTCACTCAGTAGGAGGCTGCTGGGGTTAACTGGCATCTATATTGTACCAGGGTCACTCAGTAGGAGGCTGCTGGGGTTAACTGGCATCTATATTGTACCAGGGTCACTCAGTAGGAGGACCAGGGTCACTCAGTAGGAGGCTGCTGGGGTTAACTGGCATCTATATTGTACCAGGGTCACTCAGTAGGAGGCTGCTGGGGTTAACTGACATCTATATTGTACCAGGGTCACTCAGTAGGAGGCCAGGGTCACTCATCTAGGAGGACCAGGGTCACTCAGTAGGAGGCTGCTGGGGTTAACTGGCATCTATATTGTACCAGGGTCACTCAGTAGGAGGACCAGGGTCACTCAGTAGGAGGACCAGGGTCACTCAGTAGGAGGACCAGGGTCACTAGGAGGACCAGTAGGAGGACCAGGGTCACTCAGTAGGAGGCTGCTGGGGTTAACTGGCATCTATATTGTACCAGGGTCACTCAGTAGGAGGCTGCTGGGGAGGACCAGGGTCACTCAGTAGGAGGACCAGGGTCACTCAGTAGGAGGCTGCTGGGGAGGACCAGGGTCACTCAGTAGGAGGCTGCTGGGGTTAACTGACATCTATATTGTACCAGGGTCACTCAGTAGGAGGACCAGGGTCTGGGGTTAGGAGGACCAGGGTCACTCAGTAGGAGGCTGCTGGGGTTTACTGGCATCTATATTGTACCAGGGTCACTCAGTAGGAGGACCAGGGTCACTCAGTAGGAGGACCAGGGTCACTCAGTAGGAGGACCAGGGTCACTCAGTAGGAGGACCAGGGCTCAGTAGGAGGCTGCTGGGGTTAACTGGCATCTATATTGTACCAGGGTCACTCAGTAGGAGGACCAGGGTCACTCAGTAGGAGGCTGCTGGGGTTAACTGGCATCTATATTGTACCAGGGTCACTCAGTAGGAGGACCAGGGTCACTCATCTAGGAGGACCAGGGTCACTCAGTAGGAGGCTGCTGGGGTTAACTGGCATCTATATTGTACCAGGGTCACTCAGTAGGAGGACCAGGGTCACTCAGTAGGAGGACCAGGGTCACTCAGTAGGAGGACCAGGGTCACTCAGTAGGAGGACCAGGGTCACTCAGTAGGAGGCTGCTGGGGTTAACTGGCATCTATATTGTACCAGGGTCACTCAGTAGGAGGACCAGGGTCACTCAGTAGGAGGACCAGGATCACTCAGTAGGAGGACCAGGGTCACTCAGTAGGAGGACCAGGGTCACTCAGTAGGAGGCTGCTGGGGTTAACTGGCATCTATATTGTACCAGGGTCACTCAGTAGGAGGACCAGGGTCACTCAGTAGGAGGACCTGGGGTGGCATCTATATTGTACCAGGGCTGCTAGGAGGTTACCAGGGCATCTATATTGTACCAGGGTCACTCAGTAGGAGGACCAGGGTCACTCAGTAGGAGGACCAGGGTCACTCAGTAGGAGGACCAGGGTCACTCAGTAGGAGGCTGCTGGGGTTAACTGGCATCTATATTGTACCAGGGTCACTCAGTAGGAGGACCAGGGTCACTCAGTAGGAGGACCAGGGTCACTCAGTAGGAGGCTGCTGGGGTTAACTGGGTCACCAGGGTCACTCAGTAGGAGGACCAGGGTCACTCAGTAGGAGGACCAGGGTCACTCAGTAGGAGGCTGCTGGGGTTAACTAACTGGCATCTATATTGTACCAGGGTGCACTTCATAAGGAGGACCAGGGTTGGCCAGGAGGACCAGGGTCACTCCCTCCTGGGGACCATGGGGTCACTCAGTAGGAGGCTGCTGGGGTTAACTGAACTTGTTGACCTTTAAGTCCTCGTGCTCTTCCTGGAAGTGCATCTTTATAACTACCCATCAGGGTTGGCCAAGCTACCCTCCTGGGGACATGGGAACTACCCATCAGGGTTGGCCAAGCTACCCTCCTCCTGGGGACATGGGAACTACCCATCAGGGTTGGCCAAGCTAGCAAAAGCCTAGCCTCCTGGGGACATGGGAACTACCCATCAGCAAGGTTTTGATTCCAGCACTACGCTAACACACCTGGTTTTACTTAGTCATTCATTAGCTAAATCAGGTGTGTTATTGGTCGGAGCAAAAGCCTGCACAGAACTATTTTAGATGGAGGTTGATGGGGAAAAGTCTGTTGAATCAGGATGGAAAACGATGTACAACTGATTTCCACATCGTATGAAGTAGTCTGTTTTAAACAACAGGTGTATATAAACCTGTCCTTCTCAACAGGCTGATGAACACATCGTATAAAGTAGTCTGTCCTAAACAACAGGTGTGTATAAACCTGTCCTTCTCAACAGGCTGATGATGAACACATCGTATAAAGTAGTCTGTCCTAAACAACAGGTGTGTATAAACCTGTCCTTCTCAACAGGCTGATGATGAACACGGAGACGTCCATCCTAGCGACTCGGGAAGAAGAGGGTGAGACGTTTGAACGGACGCTGGTGGCCTCGGAGCTTGTTGATTGGCTGCTGGCGGAGGGAGAGATGGCGACCCGAGAGGAGGCGGAGCATCTTGGACGGAGGCTTCTAGAACACGGGATCATGCAGCATGGTGAGTGGAAGGAGCGTTTTCATCGTCGGTCTGATTTATTTATTTAAAAAAAATAATAATTTGAGACATACCAACTAACAAGGTCACGGTCAGTACACCACCTGTCACACTGATGAAATGACATATCTCTGAGTCCTGAGTAGGGTTAGTCCTGCAGTTTGGGAACCACTTCCCTAAGCGAATGTAATTATAGGCCCTTTTTGAAAAAGCAGTTGTGAAAGCTGAATGCTGTACTTTCTTCTACTAGTCTACTATTTAGCCCTTCCTGGTTTTCACTGAGGATTTACATGGTAATATGGTCAAACAGTAATTACACAATTACCTATCGTGGTTATAACATTTTGCACTGTTGTCAGTTGCTTCGATTTAATTCTATGGCGCTGTAATTTCCAAGTTGACTTTGCTAGGTGAAAGAGGAGACGTGGGAGGGTTGATGTTCACACATGGTGGACAGTCACATTGGGTCCTCTCTTCCAAAGGGCTGTAAAGGATCCTATTTTAGTCAGGGAACACGGTGTCTTATCTGGTCAGACAGGGATCACTCTGTGATCAAAGGCATGCTGGTATCATCATCATCACCCCACTTGCATTGGATCTGTCCTGTTTTTTTTCTCACACACACACATTTATTTTACTATTCTTGTTGGGACCAAACAATTGATTTCCATTCAAAAGTGTATTTTTGATAACCCTAAACCTTGACCCTTCTTGTAAACCTAACCCCTTAAGCCTAAAACGTCCACACGTGTCCAAATTGTCCTTGTTTTACTGTCCTTGTGAGGATTTCAGGGTCCCTACAAGGATAAGACCAAACACGTTTTGAAAGTTTAGCAGAGACTTGTTTTTACTTGGCTCCCAGTATTTCAGATTCACAGAAGATTGAGTTAACTTTGGATATGTTTTTATCTCAAAGCCAGTTTCATAATTAAACACGCCACATTTATCTGCTTGAAACGCGCGCTTCCTGCCCCATGATCCTCAAATGACAGGCACAGGGCTCTGGTCAAAATTAGTATAGGGAATAGGGTGCCATTTTATTTTGTGCCCTGGTCTGGATCACATGACTGGCTGAAAGGACTGGTGTTGTCACGGTGACATGACTGGCTGACATGACTGGTGTTGTCACGGTGACATGACTGGCTGACATGACTGGTGTTGTCACGGTGACATGACTGGCTGACATGACTGGTGTTGTCACGGTGACATGACTGTTAGTCTGTTAGTCTCTCTCTTTCGTCAGAGGTCAGCTGTGGTCTGTTTGCCGAGGTCAGGAGTGGGGAGGAACAGGGTGAAAGGGTTCTCTTATCAGGCCTGGTGGAATTCCTCTCTGTATAGTAACAGGACAGCCATTGTAATTTAGTCCAGTAGAACAGTGACGAGGTGAATCACATCTCCAATAGGTCCTTCGCTGCACTAGGAGTTAAAAGCAGGAAGTCACACCAGTTACTCATGTACAGGGCATGGCCACCTGCATGGCTACAGAGTGAATGTCCCTGAGTCTGAGAGGTGGTTCCAGTGGGGGGGGGGTGAACCCTTGATCAGAGACAGATGGACGTCATGCCTCTGGTCTCTGGCCAGGGTGTTCCGGACCGAGATCAGCTGCTCACCTCTGGACAACGGTGTGTGTGATCCGACCTAGATACACACATACAGCACACACAATCATCGACCCAGATACACATACAGCACACACACACACATACAGCCCACACAATCATCACAGATACACATACAGCACACACACACACACACAGCCCACACAATCATCAGCCCACACACACACACACACACACACACACACACACACACACAGCCCACACAATCATCGACCCAGATACACACCCACCGGTAGCATGTGTTGCACACACGCGCGGCATACCAATGTCACGTGCACACCCACTAGACGCTCTCTGTCCTACTCTCTGTCCTCTACCCAGGCTGCTGCTGGAACTGGGCTTCCTCTGTGTGACAGAGACAGACTAAAATACAGCAGGGAGTAGAGCTGCTACTGAGCCAGTCAACCTCCTCTTTCTACAGGATCACCTGTCACTATTACTGAGCCAGTCAACCTCCCCTTTCTACAGGATCACCTGTCTCTATTACTGAGCCAGTCAACCTCCTCTTTCTACAGGATCACCTGTCTCTATTACTGAGCCAGTCAACCTCCTCTTTCTACAGGATCACCTGTCTACTGAGCCAGTCAACCTCCCCTTTCTACAGGATCACCTGTCACTATTACTGAGCCAGTCAACCTCCTCTTTCTACAGGATCACCTGTCACTATTACTGAGCCAGTCAACCTCCCCTTTCTACAGGATCACCTGTCACTATTACTGAGCCAGTCAACCTCTCCTTTCTACAGGATCACCTGTCTCTATTACTGAGCCAGTCAACCTCCCCTTTCTACAGGATCACCTGTCACTATTACTGAGCCAGTCAACCTCCCCTTTCTACAGGATCACCTGTCTCTATTACTGAGCCAGTCAACCTCCTCTTTCTACAGGATCACCTGTCTACTGAGCCAGTCAACCTCCTCTTTCTACAGGATCACCTGTCTCTACTGAGCCAGTCAACCTCCTCTTTCTACAGGATCACCTGTCTCTATTACTGAGCCAGTCAACCTCCTCTTTCTACAGGATCACCTGTCACTATTACTGAGCCAGTCAACCTCCCTTTCTACAGGATCACCTGTCTCTATTACTGAGCCAGTCAACCTCCTCTTTCTACAGGATCACCTGTCTCTATTACTGAGCCAGTCAACCTCCCCTTTCTACAGGATCACCTGTCTACTGAGCCAATAAACCTCCTCTTTCTACAGGATCACCGGTCTCTATTACTGAACCAGTCAACCTCCCCTTTCTACAGGATCACCTGTCTACTGAGCCAATAAACCTCCTCTTTCTACAGGATCACCGGTCTCTATTACTGAACCAGTCAACCTCTTTCTACAGGATCACCTGTCTACTGAGCCAGTCAACCTCCCTTTCTACAGGATCACCTGTCACTATTACTGAGCCAGTCAACCTCCCTTTCTACAGGATCACCTGTCACTATTACTGAGCCAGTCAACCTCCCCTTTCTACAGGATCACCTGTCTCTATTACTGAGCCAGTCAACCTCCTCTTTCTACAGGATCACCTGTCTCTATTACTGAGCCAGTCAACCTCCCTTTCTACAGGATCACCTGTCTACTGAGCCAATAAACCTCCTCTTTCTACAGGATCACCTGTCACTATTACTGAACCAGTCAACCTCCCCTTTCTACAGGATCACCTGTCTCTATTACTGAACCAGTCAACCTCCCCTTTCTACAGGATCACCTGTCTCTATTACTGAGCCAGTCAACCTCCCCTTTCTACAGGATCACCTGTCTCTATTACTGAGCCAGTCAACCTCCCCTTTCTACAGGATCACCTGTCTCTATTACTGAGCCAGTCAACCTCCCCTTTCTACAGGATCACCTGTCTCTGTTACTGAACCAGTCAACCTCCCCTTTCTACAGGATCACCTGTCTCTATTACTGAGCCAGTCAACCTCTCCTTTCTACAGGATCACATGTCTCTCGGTCTCTTACTGAACCAGTCAACCTCCCCTTTCTACATGATCACCTGTCTTCTGAAGCAGTCAACCTCCCCTTTCTACAGGATCACCTGTCTACTGAACCAGTCAACCTCCCCTTTCTACAGGATCACCGGTCTCTATTACTGAACCAGTCAACCTCTCCTTTCTACAGGATCACCTGTCTCTATTACTGAGCCAGTCAACCTCCTCTTTCTACAGGATCACCTGTCTCTATTACTGAGCCAGTCAACCTCCCCTTTCTACAGGATCACCTGTCTACTGAGCCAGTCAACCTCCTCTTTCTACAGGATCACCTGTCTCTCTGTCTCTATTACTGAGCCAGTCAACCTCTCCTTTCTACAGGATCACCTGTCTCTCGGTCTCTATTACTGAACCAGTCAACCTCTCCTTTCTACAGGATCACCTGTCTTCTGAAGCAGTCAACCTCCCCTTTCTACAGGATCACCTGTCTACTGAACCAGTCAACCAGCTCTTTCTACAGGATCACCGGTCTCTATTACTGAACCAGTCAACTCCCCTTTCTACAGGATCACCTGTCTCTGTTACTGAGCCAGTCAACCTCCTCTTTCTACAGGATCACCTGTCTCTGTTACTGAGCCAGTCAACCTCCTCTTTCTACAGGATCACCTGTCTCTATTACTGAACCAGTCACTGAACCAGTCAAACTCCTATTTCTACAGGATCACCTGTCTCTCTGTCTCTATTACTGAGCCAGTCAACCTCTCCTTTCTACAGGATCACCTGTCTCCCGGTCTCTATTACTGAACCAGTCAACCTCCCCTTTCTACAGGATCACCTGTCTTCTGAAGCAGTCAACCTCCCCTTTCTACAGCATCACCTGTCTACTGAACCAGTCAACCACCTCTTTCTACAGGATCACCGGTCTCTATTACTGAACCAGTCAACCTCCCCTTTCTACAGGATCACCTGTCTCTCTGTCTCTATTACTGAGCCAGTCAACCCCTCTTTCTACAGGATCACCTGTCTCTACTGAGCCAGTCAACCCCTCTTTCTACAGGATCACCTGTCTCTACTGAGCCAGTCAACCTCCTCTTTCTACAGGATCACCTGTCTCTACTGAGCCAGTCAACCTCCTCTTTCTACAGGATCACCTGTCTCTATTACTGAACCAGTCAACCTCCCCTTTCTACAGGATCACCTGTCTTCTGAACCAGTCAACCTACCCTTTCTACAGGATCACCTGGAACCAGTCAACCTCCCCTTTCTACAGGATCTGTCTACTGAACCAGTCAACCTCCCCTTTCTACAGGATCACCTGTCTCTGTTACTGAACCAGTCAAACTCCCCTTTCTGCAGGATCAGTCCCATGTACTGTTCACCTTGTCGTCATGGTCACCTTGTCGTCATGGTCACGTGTTCAGCACTTTCATATAATCAGCTCTGGTTCTCTTGACTGTGGCACATCAGAATGGTCTCCCATCCTCGGAGCGGCCCAACCCTGCTTATCTGTCATCAGAGACAAGCCAGCAGCAGGATGGTACTGTGTGGGTACTGCCTGCTGGCTCAGTACAGGCTCTGAGATACAATCTGATTCCAGTGTGCTGGGCTGTGTAGTGCAGAGCGTGTCTGTTCCCATTGTGCTGAGCTGTGTAGTGCAGAGCGTGTCCATTTCCTGTGTGCTCTTCTCGGGCCCTGGACAATGGGCTAACCTATGAGCAGAGAGCAGGGCTCTAACCCCAGAGAGACTGCATCACTGCTGGGTTCACACCCACCACCCTGCCTGTGGCTCTTACCCTATCTCTGTCTGCATTCCTCTCCTCCGCTGGCACAGACCAGACTGGTACCTCGGCTGGCACAGACCAGACTGGTACCTCGGCTGGCACAGACCAGACTGGTACCTCGGCTGGCACAGACCAGACTGGTACCTCGGCTGGCACAGACCAGACTGGTACCTCGGCTGGCACAGACCAGACTGGTACCTCGGCTGGCACAGACCAGACTGGTACCTCGGCTGGCACAGACCAGACTGGTACCTCGGCTGGCACAGACCAGACTGGTACCTCGGCTGGCACAGACCAGACTGGTACCTCGGCTGGCACAGACCAGACTGGTACCTCGGCTGGCACAGACCAGACTGGTACCTCGGCTGGCACAGACCAGACTGGTACCTCGGCTGGCACAGACCAGACTGGTACCTCGGCTGGCACAGACCAGACTGGTACCTCGGCTGGCACAGACCAGACTGGTATGAAACCAATAAGTAGCCATCATCATATTCCTCCTGCACTGATCTGTCTCGTATCTCGCAAAGGATAATGGGATGGATCAGAAGTAGACCGGCTACGATGGGTTGCCATGACATTAGAAAATATTACCTAGGAGACATCGTCTGCTGAACCCCATTCCTGCCTCAAAACTGTCTGAATGAATCTTAGCTAAAACAGTAAATGTGTCAAATCATTTATTTTTTTGTGATTAAGTCTTAGTAGCCACATTTGACATCTAGCTAATGATTATTGTGCTTCAATGAGCAGTATTTCTGAAGTTTGACCATGGGCACAAAAACTAGCATAAAACAATTGAGCCAGTCACTGAAATGATCTTTGACTGAAACTATGCTTCTAACCAACCAGCTATCTACTTAGTGCTGCACACACACAGTGTTGAAATCTCCCAACAAAAGCTAGCTAGCAAGCTACTGTAGAGAGGTTGACTAGCACAAAGAGGCGGGCCTAACTAAAGAGGCGGGCCTAACACACAGAAATGAACAAAGACAGAGGCTTCTGGCCTGCTCTCAGAATCAACTTGATCGCTCGCTCCTGATTTAATAATCAAGGCTGCTTGGCAGAACCCAGCCGTGACCCGGTTGGTGCTGCCACCTGGGGTTGGAGTGTGGAAGTGTGCCATGGTAGTGTGTTTGTCTATGTCCTAACACTCACCTTCCCCCACATCATAACAATACACATGCGCACGCACACGACAGCGTACGCACACACACACACTGCATACTTTAAATGTCTGAACTGTAGAACAATAGCAGCCCTGCCTGGATGGATC
The DNA here is from genome assembly GCF_018296145.1 of Oncorhynchus tshawytscha. Lineage (NCBI taxonomy): Eukaryota > Metazoa > Chordata > Actinopteri > Salmoniformes > Salmonidae > Oncorhynchus > Oncorhynchus tshawytscha. Next base: position 346,508 of record NW_024609735.1, read on the forward strand.
CACATTGTGGGTTGTTTTGGTTCAGTTGTCCCACACAATCACTGCATTCCTGGTTGATAGACTCACACAGAGAGCTGGTGATTTGATCTCTGTGGCCCAACACCATGTGCAACCGAGTCAATGGGTGAATGAATTAACGTAACCAAGAGTCACTGAACATGTTGTTGTTTTGGTTCAATTATATTTGAATTACAATGAGCTGATATTTAGATCTTTGTACATCAACACCATGGCAACAAGCGTTCTGAATACACACAATCAACCCCTTTTTAATCCTGATCGTTCCTTTTTAGGGCACAAGGTGCCAAAACATAATCAGAAACTACTGTTTGGTTATGGACCAGATTATGATTGAATCATGAACTTTTTGTATTGCTGAAATGTGTCTGTGGAAACTGCAATGTTTTTAGACTGGGGGAATTGCATTGGACTGTCACTCTACCAACGTCAGGAGAGAACTTCCTCCTGGGATAAAAAAACAAACACAAACTGCAGATGAGGAATATTTCCGTCTCATTTAATGACGTCAGACAGGACAATCCCATCACTATAAACCACAGGATCAAAACCACTTCATACAGTCACAACAGCAGCTTTAAAGCATCACAAGATGCATCCATAACCAGACTAGTAAGTAGAAAATACCGGCTGTATGTCTGTATTTTGAAAGTTTATATATCTTAAACTTGATTGCTGACATGCAAAATTGAGACTATATCAACAATGAACTAATGAAATAATGAAATAAATACCAAAATATTGTTTTGGGTGGAGTGTTCCTTTAAATCCTGAGTCCTAACCCCTTGGCACAGTTATGCAGGCTTTATGGCTTAGTTACACAAGTGACAGTCAGATTTTGATTCCTGGATGGCTTTAGTCGTATCGTCAGTCAGAGTTGGTTTTATGTCTTTCAAGGGATTTGGGGATGTTAAGGGGCATTCAGAGCCTCCCCCTGTACTGAGCGTTAGCCAAATGAGAGTGTTGGCACAATGACCCAAGCTAAGAGCGGGAGACTGTGTGTTTGTGTCCAACCCTAAGAGACTTAGCTGATTACTGGCATTGGAGGCACCATCAGAGGTGTTCTGTCTGAATGGAATAATTTGAAGAGTTACAGGATTTGGAACTGAACTACCTTCTGTTCTATAGTTACCAGGATTTACAGTTAGTTACTGTAGTTACCAGGATTTACAGTTAGTTACTGTAGTTACCAGGATTTACAGTTAGTTACTGTAGTTACCAGGATTTACAGTTAGTTACTGTAGTTACCAGGATTTACAGTTAGTTACTGTAGTTACCAGGATTTACAGTTAGTAACTGTAGTTTACCAGGATTTACAGTCAGTTACTGTAGTTGCCAGGATTTACAGTCAGTTTTATATGAAACAGTAACTGAACAATCCTAAACAATCGTTTTGTTCTGTGTTTCTCTCCCTGACAGTGACCAACAAGCACCACTTTGTGGATGGAGGGCTGCTGTACCAGTTCAGACTGAACTTCCGAAGGAGACGACGTCTGATGGAGCTGCTGAACGAGCGCTGTCGTACCATCCCAGAGAGCCATGACAGCCCCTTCTGTCTCCGCAAACAGAACCCAGAGGGAAGCAACACCAGCTTCCTATCTGGTAAACCTCAATGTCAAGCAATCAAATGTCTTTATAAAGCCCTTTTTACATCAGGAGTTGTTGTACCCACATTATCTACTGTCAGACTGGGGCCGAATCCCACTATAACCCTTACCTGCCTGCCCCTACACTCTAACCACTAGGCTACCTGCCTGCCCCTACACTCTAACCACTAGGCTACCTGCCTGCCCCTACACTCTAACCACTAGGCTACCTGCCGTCCCTCCACTCTAACCACTAGGCTACCTGCCTGCCCCTACACTCTAACCAGGCTACCTGGCCCCCACTCTAACCACTAGGCTACCTGTCCCTAACCCCTAACCTCTAACTAGGCTACCTGCCCCCTCCACTCTAACCACTAGGCTACCTGCCTGCCCCTACACTCTAACCACTAGGCTACCTGCCTGCCCCTACACTCTAACCACTAGGCTACCTGCCGTAACCCCTCCACTCTAACCACTAGGCTACCTGCCGCCCCCACTCTAACCACTAGGCGACCTGCCGCCCCTCCACTCTAACCTCTAGGCGACCTGCCGTCCCTCCACTCTAACCTCTAGGCGACCTGCCGCCCCCACTCTAACCACTAGGCTACCTGCCGCCCCCACTCTAACCACTAGGCTACCTGCCCCCACTCTAACCACTAGGCTACCTGCCTGCCCCTCCACTCTAACCACTAGGTGACCTGCCTGCCCCTACACTCTAACCACTAGGCGACCTGCCTGCCCCTCCACTCTAACCACTAGGCTACCTGCCTGCCCCTCCACTCTAACCACTAGGCTACCTGCCGCCCCTCCACTCTAACCTCTAGGCGACCTGCCTGCCCCTCCACTCTAACCACTAGGCTAACCTGCCTGCCCCTCCACTCTAACCACTAGGCGACCTGCCGCCCCTCCACTCTAACCACTAGGCTACCTGCCCCGCCCCCACTCTAACCACTAGGCTACCTGCCTGCCCCTCCACTCTAACCACTAGGCGACCTGCCGTCCCTCCACTCTAACCACTAGGTGACCTGCCTGCCCCTCCACTCTAACCACTAGGCTACCTGCCTGCCCCCCACTCTAACCACTAGGCTACCTGCCTGCCCCCCACTCTAACCACTAGGCGACCTGCCTGCCCCTCCACTCTAACCACTAGGTGACCTGCCGCCCCTACACTCTAACCTCTAGGCGACCTGCCTGCCCCTCCACTCTAACCACTAGGCTACCTGCCTGCCCCTCCACTCTAACCACTAGGCTACCTGCCTGCCCCTCCACACTCTAACCACTAGGCTACCTGCCTGCCCCTCCACTAACCACTAGGCGACCTGCCGCCCCTCCACTCTAACCACTAGGCGACCTGCCGCCCCTCCACTCTAACCACTAGTTTACCTGCCGTCCCTATGATGCTATTAACACGGTCGGGTTTTAAAGCTGAATGTCACGGTGTCACACTAATACATGGACAACAGGCTCTCTAGTTAAACAAACTGTGGCTTTATAGAGACTTCATAACATGTTCATAAACACTACACATGGATGCAACCATATGTTTTATCCATCTTTCATGTTCTATGTTCAGCAGGATTCAGGGTTCTCTACGTTCTGCAGGGTTCTCTACGTTCTGCAGGATATTGCAGAGTACTGATGCACATTCCACAAGGACATGATTCTTTAGACTTTGCTCCACCGCCTGCCACAGTCTAGAGGCGTCCTGCTTTATGGAGGCAATATAGAGCTTACCTGGAAAGAGTGATTAGACACACCTACACATCCTTTCACAACTAACAACTCAAACCTCTGACGACAGCAACACTGCTTTTACACAGTCCTTTTCCCTTTAGTGCACCACTATTGACTAGGACCCATAAGGCTCTGGTCCCAAGTAGTGCACTGTATAGAGAATAGGGCTCCATTTGGGACATAATTAGTGTTTCGCTCTGAAAAGAAACAAATGTTGAATTGGGATAAAAAGTCTCTCAGACCTTCATTTGTTTCTGATGACATCAAAGGGGGAAAATGTGCTAATGAATAAAGGACATTCGCTCGTTCTCTCTCTCTCTCGCCTCTCTCTCTCGCCTCTCTCTCTCGCCTCTCTCTCTCGCCTCTCTCTCTCGCCTCTCTCTTGCCTCTCGACTCTCTCTTTGCCTCTCTCGCCTCTCTCTCGCTCTCTCTCTTGCCTCTCGACTCTCTCTCTGCCTCTCTGCCTCGCCTCTCTCTCTCTCTTGCCTCTCGACTCTCTCTCTGCCTCTCTGCCTCGCCTCTCTCTCGCTCTCTCTCTTGCCTCTCGACTCTCTCTCTCTCTCTCTCTCTCTGCCTCGCCTCTCTCTCTCTCTCTCTCTGCCTCGCCTGTCTCTCTCTCTCTGCCTCTCTCTCTCTTGCCTCTCGACTCTCTCTCTCTCTCTGCCTCTCTCTCTCTCTCTGCCTCGCTCTCTCTCTGCCTCGCCTCTCTCTCTCTGCCTGCTCTCTCTCTCTCTCTCTCTCTCTCGCCTCTCTCTCGCCTCTCTCTTGCCTCTCGACTCTCTCTCTGCCTCTCTCTCTCTTGCCTCTCGACTCTCTCTCTCTCTCTCTGCCTCGCCTCTCTCTCTCTCTCTGCCTCGCCTCTCTCTCTGCCTCGCCTCTCTCTCTGCCTCGCCTCTCTCTCTCTCTGCCTCTCTCTCTCTCTGCCTCGCCTCTCTCTCTCGCCTCTCTCTGCCTCACCTCTCTCTTCTGTCTCTCTCCTCTCTCAGTGAGTCCTACTAAAGAGATCAAGATGATAGTGGGTATCCGTCGTAGCAGCATGAGCAGCAGCTGTGGCAGCAGTGGTTACTATAGCAGCAGTCCCACCCTCAGTAGCAGCCCCCCGGTGCTCTGTAACCCAAAGTCAGGTAAGAGGGTCTCTATTCTCCCTGAGTGACCTTTATACACTCTCTCAAACACACACACACCACAGTCAGGTAAGAGGGTCTCTATTCTCCCTGAGTGACCTTAATACACACACACACCCACACACACAACACAGCACAGAACAGTCAGGTAAGAGGGTCTCTTCTCCCTGAGTGACCTTAACACACACACACACACACAAACCACAGTGGGGTAAGAGTGTGAATAGGAGCCCTGTGCACAGCAGTGTGTCTTCAATGTGCTGATACCCTCTCCTCCCTGGGGAGACTGAGGTTCCAGAACACATGGAAAAACACTTGGAGTGTTTTGGATCCTCAGGTAAATGGTAACAGTATCATGCAGACAGAACCAGGCTGTTCTGGACTGCTGTCTGTACTAGTGACTAGTGGTCACACGGACAGAACCAGCCTGTTCTGGACTGCTGTCTGTACCAGTGACTAGTACCTACAGCTACATGACCTCTGACATGTTGAGTCTGGGAAAAATCACACCATGTGGTTCAGTCACGGTGCAGTGGAGCGTGTCATCGTCTGTAAGATGATCTCATGGCTGCATTATCTGAAGTGTACAATCTGTTTAACCCTTTAGTTTTCTATCCTGTGGGTCAGACTTCTAAACCCTTCTCTGTTCTGCTGCCTTTTAGTCTAAAGATATCCAGGCTCTAGTCTTGTATAGGAGGCTGTGTTTCAGATATCCAGGCTCTAGTCTTGTATAGGAGGCTGTGTTTCAGATATCCAGGCTCTAGTCTTGTATAGGAGGCTGTGTTTCAGATATCCAGGCTCTAGTCTTGTATAGGAGGCTGTGTTTCAGATACCAGGCTCTAGTCTTGTATAGGAGGCTGTGTTTCAGATATCCAGGCTCTAGTCTTGTATAGAAGAAGACTGTGTTTCAGATATCCAGGCTCTAGTCTTGTATTGAATAATACTGTTTCAGATATCCAGGCTCTAGTCTTGTATTGAATACTGTGTTTCAGATATCCAGGCTCTAGTCTTGTATAGGAGGCTGTGTTTCAGATATCTAGGCTCTAGTCTTGTATAGAATAATACTGTTTCAGATATCCAGGCTCTAGTCTTGTATTGAATACTGTGTTTCAGATATCCAGGCTCTAGTCTTGTATAGGAGGCTGTGTTTCAGATATCTAGGCTCTAGTCTTGTATAGGAGGCTGTGTTTCAGATATCCAGGCTCTAGTCTTGTATAGGAGGCTGTGTTTCAGATATCCAGGCTCTAGTCTTGTATAGGAGGCTGTGTTTCAGATATCCAGGCTCTAGTCTTGTATAGGAGGCTGTGTTTCAGATATCCAGGCTCTAGTCTTGTATAGGAGGCTGTGTTTCAGATATCCAGGCTCTAGTCTTGTATAGGAGGCTGTGTTTCAGATATCCAGGCTCTAGTCTTGTATAGGAGGCTGTGTTTCAGATATCCAGGCTCTAGACTTGTATTGAATAATACTGTTTCAGATATCCAGGCTCTAGACTTGTATTGAATAATACTGTTTCAGATATCCAGGCTCTAGTCTTGTATTGAATACTGTGTTTCAGATATCCAGGCTCTAGTCTTGTATAGGAGGCTGTGTTTCAGATATCCAGGCTCTAGTCTTGTATAGGAGGCTGTGTTTCAGATATCTAGGCTCTAGTCTTGTATAGGAGGCTGTGTTTCAGATATCCAGGCTCTAGTCTTGTATAGGAGGCTGTGTTTCAGATATCCAGGCTCTAGACTTGTATTGAATAATACTGTTTCAGATATCCAGGCTCTAGTCTTGTATTGAATACTGTGTTTCAGATATCCAGGCTCTAGTCTTGTATAGGAGGCTGTGTTTCAGATATCTAGGCTCTAGTCTTGTATAGGAGGCTGTGTTTCAGATATCCAGGCTCTAGTCTTGTATAGGAGGCTGTGTTTCAGATATCCAGGCTCTAGTCTTGTATAGGAGGCTGTGTTTCAGATATCCAGGCTCTAGTCTTGTATAGGAGGCTGTGTTTCAGATATCCAGGCTCTAGTCTTGTATAGGAGGCTGTGTTTCAGATATCCAGGCTCTAGTCTTGTATAGGAGGCTGTGTTTCAGATATCCAGGCTCTAGTCTTGTATAGGAGGCTGTGTTTCAGATATCCAGGCTCTAGACTTGTATTGAATAATACTGTTTCAGATATCCAGGCTCTAGTCTTGTATTGAATACTGTGTTTCAGATATCCAGGCTCTAGTCTTGTATAGGAGGCTGTGTTTCAGATATCCAGGCTCTAGTCTTGTATAGGAGGCTGTGTTTCAGATATCCAGGCTCTAGTCTTGTATAGGAGGCTGTGTTTCAGATATCCAGGCTCTAGTCTTGTATAGGAGGCTGTGTTTCAGATATCCAGGCTCTAGTCTTATATAGAAGACTGTGTTTCTATCAAAGACTGCTGATTAAAAGATAGAAAACATTTTTTTCTTAAGCTGTGTGTAGCTGTGTGTTAATGCAAAGTATGAGATTCCCTGTCTTCGGGACATTGTGTTCTCCTATTTCTCTAAACGAGAGAGAAGGGTGTTGAAAGCGGCTGTTGAAAGTTGTGGGTGACAGGGTTTGAGGCCAGGGTTAGGTCAGGGGATAGTTGTGGGTGACAGGGTTTGAGGCCAGGGTTCGGTCAGGGGATAGTTGTGGGTGACAGGGTTTGAGGCCAGGGTTCGGTCAGGGGAAAGTTGTGTGTTTTTGTCTGTGACCGTAGATGTTTTATTAGCTGGTGTGCGAGTGTGCATGGTCAGGTTAGCCACAGGGGAGTCCTGCTATTTCTTCCCGTTGAACTCTCTCCTGACCTACCCTCACCTAGAACACGAGTTGAGATATGGAAAGTGTGTGTGTCTACGGTATGAACCATATGACCCAATAAGGGTTGTTCTGGAAAGAGCTGGAACAGGGGAGTAGCCCTTAGTTGGCAGGCATATATATACACACACAGACACAGACACTCAATCACTGTGGGGTAGCTGGGGACTTACACCAGCAGGCCAGCCTGAGTTGCTGCACTCCCCACTGAGACAGAGGGGGACTGTTTATACTGTCACACAGCACCAGGACAGAGGTGGACTGTTAATACTGTAGCACACAACGTCATGACACTGCCTTACACCCCCAGGCCAACGTCATGTCACTGCCTTACACCCCCAGGCCAACGTCATGACACTGCCCTACACCGGGACACAGGCCAACGTCATGACACTGCCCTACACCCCCAGGCCAACGTCATGACACTGCCCTACACGCCCCAGGCCAACGTCATGACACTGCCCTACACCCCCAGGCCAACGTCATGTCACTGCCCTACACCGGGAACCAGGCCAACGTCATGACACTGCCCCACACCCCCAGGCCAACGTCATGACACTGCCCTACACCCCCAGGCCAACGTCATGACACTGCCCTACACCCCCAGGCCAACGTCATGACACTGCCCTACACCCCCAGGCCAACGTCATGACACTGCCTTACACCCCCAGGCCAACGTCATGACACTGCCTTACACCCCCAGGCCAACGTCATGACACTGCCCTACACGCCCCAGGCCAACGTCATGACACTGCCCTACACGCCCCAGGCCAACGTCATGACACTGCCTTACACCCCCAGGCCAACGTCATGACACTGCCCTACACCCCCAGGCCAACGTCATGACACTGCCCTACACCCCCAGGCCAACGTCATGACACTCCCCTACACCCCCAGGCCAACGTCATGACACTGCCTTACACCCCCAGGCCAACGTCATGACACTGCCTTACACCCCCAGGCCAACGTCATGACACTGCCTTACACCCCACAGGCCAACGTCATGACACTGCCCTACACCCCCAGGCCAACGTCATGACACTGCCTTACACCCCCAGGCCAACGTCATGACAACGCCCTACACCGGGACACAGGCCAACGTCATGACACTGCCCTACACCCCCAGGCCAACGTCATGACACTGCCCTACACCCCCAGGCCAACGTCATGACACTGCCTTACACCGGGACACAGGCCAACGTCATGACACTGCCCTACACCCCCAGGCCAACGTCATGACACTGCCCTACACCCCCAGGCCAACGTCATGACACTGCCTTACACCGGGACACAGGCCAACGTCATGACACTGCCCTACACACCCCCAGGCCAACGTCATGACACTGCCCTACACCCCCAGGCCAACGTCATGACACTGCCCTACACCGGTACACAGGCCAACGTCATGACACTGCCCTACACCGGGACACAGGCCAACGTCACGACACTGCCCTACACCCCCAGGCCAACATCATGACAACGCCCTACACAGGCCAACGTCATGACACTGCCCTACTCCGGGACACAGGCCAACGTCATGACACTGCCCTACACCGGGACACAAGCCAACGTCATGACAACGCCCTACACCGGGACACAGGCCAACGTCATGACACTGCCTTACACCGGGACACAGGCTCTGACCCAGAACAATACACTGATTATTCATACTGTTCATTCACAACATGGGTGTTTTTATCATATCTGATAGATTACTCTTTTACAACCAACTCACACTGGCACATGGAAGTTGGCATGTATATTTAGACTAGCTACTTAAAGCTTACTAAAGTGATTAGATAAACTAAAGCAGATGTGATTTAGTTTAACTCTGATCCCCTCAACTCCTCTTCAGCCTTTTTGGTGAATTACTAACTTTTTCACAATTCAGAGAAAAAGGTTTAGGCCTGTGTTCTCTCTCTGTGTTCTCTCTCTGTGTTCTCTCTCTGTGTTCTCTCTCTGTGTTCTCTCTCTGTGTTCTCTCTCTGTGTTCTCTCTCTGTGTTCTCTCTCTGTGTTCTCTCTCTGTGTTCTCTCTCGTTCTCTCTCGATCTCTCTGTCTGTCTCTCTGTGTGTGTGTGTGTGTTGTCCATTTTTAAAGGAGTTGTAAACAGTCAGCAGCAGTATGGAGGAGAGGGGCTGGAAGGCCAGAGAGAGGCTGTATACAATTGTTCTGGAATACACAGGAAGTCTTTGAATCAGATTCTTGGGAAAAGATGGGAAGTGTTTTTCTCAGTAAGTCTGAAACACTGGGAGTTGAGGGTGAGCCATGCAGGCAGCTGTTCTCAGCTTCCTGCCCCAAGAAGTTTGACATTAACTGCTATTTCTCCTCTATAGCTATAGATGAGCCTTGGTGATTTAAATAGATGTTGAGGAAATGTATATGATTAAGGTGTGATCGACAACACTTGACAATACTACCTTATTTTTTTTTTTTGGGGGGGGAAATGTACTTACTGTGATATGTGGTTGTCTCATCTAGCTATCTTAAGATGAATGCACAAACTGTAAGTCGCTCTGGATAAGAGTGTCTCTGCTAAATGACTCAATGTCATGTAAATGAGTGTAGAAGGACGGCCGTCTGTTTGGCGAGAGGGACGGCGTGACGTCTGTTTGGCCAGAGGGGACGGCGTGACGTCTGTTTGGCCAGAGGGGCCACACGTCTGTTTGGCCAGAGGGGCCACGTGACGTCTGTTTGGCCAGAGGGGCCACGTGACGTCTGTTTGGCCAGAGGGGCCACGTGACGTCTGTTTGGCCAGAGGGCCACGTGACGTCTGTTTGGCCAGAGGGGCCACGTGACGTCTGTTTGGCCAGAGGGGCCACGTGACGTCTGTTTGGCCAGAGGGGCCACGTGACGTCTGTTTGGCCAGAGGGGCCACGTGACGTCTGTTTGGCGAGAGGGGCCACGTGACGTCTGTTTGGCGAGAGGGGCCACGTGACGTCTGTTTGGCCAGAGGGGCCACGTGACGTCTGTTTGGCCAGAGTTGTGAGAGGCTTAAGCCTGTAGATTCCATTAGTGATCCCAGATCACTCATCATGGCCTCATTGACTTGAGTAGGGAGGCCGTTCTTGTAATTGTATTTCTATGGCTGCGGCCCCTCCCTGAACACGGCTCTATTCTTCCTGTATTCCAGCTGTGGGGTGGAAGAGAATCTAGGTCACTGCAGTGTCCAGAGGTTACCCGAGGTCAACGTTAGTGAGTCACTCTCTAGGAAGAGAGGAACCCTTTCATACCGACTCAGTGCTGCTACCACCAAAACAAGGAATTGTGGGTGGGCGAGAGAACTGGTTTGAGTTTGAAGAACGTCTGTTTATAAAGGTTAAGAGTTCATCTATAGTGAGTGTACAGTAGCTACCTACAGTGCATTCTGAAAGTATTCAGACCCCTTTTCCACATTTTGTTACGTTACAGCCTTGTTCTAAAACGGATTACACACTTTTTGTTCCTCATCAATCCTACATACAATAATGACATTTTTACAAATGTATTATAAATAACAGAAATACCCTATTTACATAAGTTTGCAGACCTTTGCTATGAGACTCAGTTGCTCTCAGGTGCATCCTGTTTCCATTGATTATCTTTGTTTCTACAACTTGATTGGAGTCCACCTGTGTTAAATTCAATTGATTGGACATGATTTGGAAAGGCACACACCTGTCTATATAAAGGTCCTACAGTTTACAGTGCATGTCAGAGCAAAAACCAAGCCATGAGGTCAAAGGAATTGTCCGTATAGCTCCGAGACAGGATTGTGTCGAAGCACAGCTCTGGGGAAGGGTACCAAAACATTTCTGCAGCATTGAAGGTACCAAGAACACAGTGGCCTCCATCATTCTTAAATGGAAGAAGTTTGGAACTACCAAGACTCTTCCTAGAGCTGGCTGGCGGCCAAACTGAGCAATCAGGGGAGAAGGTCCTTGGTCAGGAGGTGACCAAGAACCCGATGGTCACTCTGACAGAGCTCCAGAGTTCCTCTGTGGAGATGGGAGAACCACCTCTGCAGCTCTCCACCAATCAGGCCTTTTATGGTAGAGTGGCCAGACGGAAGCACAAGACAGCCCGTTTGCAGTTCATCTGGTCTGTCCAAACAGAGATCTGGTTAATCTGATGAAACCAAGATTGAACTCCTTGGCCTGAATGCCAAGCATCACGTCTGGAGGAAACCTGGCACCATCCCTACCATGAATCATGGTGGTGGCAGCATCATGCTGTGGGGATGTTTTTCAGCGGCAGGGACTCGAAGACTAGTCAGGATCGGGGTGAACAGAGCAAAGTACAGAGATCCTTGATGCAAACCTCCTCCAGAGCACTCAAGAGCTCAGACTGGGGCGAAGGTTCACCTTCCAACAGGACAACAACCCTAAGCACACAGCCAAGACAACGCAGGGGTGGATTCGGGACAAGTCTCTGAATGTCCTTGAGTGGCCCAGCCAGAACCTGGACTTGAACCCGATCGAACATCTCTGGAGGGACCTGAAAATAGCTGTGCAGCGACGCTCCCCATCCAACCTGACAGAGCTTGAGAGGATCTGCAGAGAAGAATGGGAGTAACTCCCCAAATACAGGTGTGCCAAGCTTGTAGCGTCATACCCAAGAAGACTCGAGGCTGTAATCGCTGCCAAAGGTGCTGATTTTAAAATGTCTGAATACTTATGGAAATGTATCACAAATAAAACATGTAAATATCACATTTGCAAACATTTCTAAAAACCTATTTTTGACATTGTCATTATGGGGGTATTGTGTGTAGATTGATGAGGGGGGCATTTAGAATAAGGCTGTAACATAACAAAATCTGGAAAAGGTGAAGGGGTCTGAATACTTTCCAAATTCACTGTATCTTCATATCCTCAACAGTACTATACAGTAGCTACCTGTATTCATATCCTCAACAGTACTATACTGAGTATACAGTAGCTACCTGTATTCATATCCTCAACAGTACTATACTGAGTATACAGTAGTTACCTGTATTCATATCCTCAACAGTACTATACAGTAGCTACCTGCATTCATATCCTCAACAGTACTATACTGAGTATACAGTAGTTACCTGTATTCATATCCTCAACAGTACTATACTGAGTATACAGTAGCTACCTGTATTCATATCCTCAACAGTACTATACTGAGTATACAGTAGCTAACTGTATTCATATCCTCAACAGTACTATACCGAGTATACAGTAGCTACCTGTATCTTCGTATCCTCAATAGTACTATACTGAGTATACAGTAGCTACCTGTATCTTCATATCCTCAATAGTACTATACAGTAGCTACCTGTATTCATATCCTCAACAGTACTATACTGAGTATACAGTAGCTACCTGTATTCATATCCTCAACAGTACTATACTGAGTATACAGTAGCTACCTGTATCTTCATATCCTCAATAGTACTATACTGAGTATACAGTAGCTACCTGTATCTTCATATCCTCAATAGTACTATACTGAGTATACAGTAGCTACCTGTATCTTCATATCCTCAATAGTACTATACTGAGTATACAGTAGCTACCTGTATTCATATCCTCAATAGTACTATACTGAGTATACAGTAGCTACCTGTGTTCATATCCTCAACAGTACTATACTGAGTATACAGTAGCTACCTGTATTCATATCCTCAATAGTACTATACTGAGTATACAGTAGCTACCTGTGTTCATATCCTCAACAGTACTATACTGAGTATACAGTAGCTACCTGTATTCATATCCTCAATAGTACTATACTGAGTATACAGTAGCTACCTGTATTCATATCCTCAATAGTACTATACTGAGTATACAGTAGCTACCTGTGTTCATATCCTCAACAGTACTATACAGTAGCTACCTGTATTCATATCCTCAACAATATTTCCTTCAGTTTAAATATAATGTGTTAGGATGCAGATCCATTGTCCTGTGGATGTTTCTCCTCCTGTCTGAGTTTATGGTTACGCCACTATGAGCAGAGACGGACACACACACACACACACACACACACACACTGAATGTCTTAAAACCCGCTATAGGAAACAGGGAAATTGTTTCCCTCGAGGCACGGTCATGTGACTGCATGCTTTCCTCTTTTCCTTTAAACAACAGTAGCCGTGTTGTCCTCCTCCTGCACACAGGACAACACGATGAGACTATAGTTACTGCTGCAGGAGGAATGTTGTCCTCCTCCTGCACACAGGACAACACGATGAGACTATAGTTACTGCTGC